>NC_091950.1:55795086-55970086 GCF_031021105.1 Erythrolamprus reginae
GTTAGGGTTAGGGTTAGGGTTAGGGTTCGGGTTAGGGTTAGGGTTAGGGTTAAGTCAAGTCGGGTTCGGTTTCGGGATCAGGTTCGGGTTCGTGTTCGTATTCGGGTTCAGGTTCGGGTTCGGGTTAGGGTTTGGGTTTGGGTTTGGGTTAGGGTTCGGGTTCGGGTTAGGGTTAGGAAGTCAAGTCGGCTTCTGGTTCTGGTTCTGGTTCTGGTTCTGGTTCTGGTTCTGGTTCTGGTTCTGGTTCTGGTTCTGGTTCTGGTTCTGGTTCTGGTTCTGGTTCTGGTTCTGGTTCTGGTTCTGGTTCTGGTTCTTGTTGAGGTTCTGGTTCTGGTTCTGGTTCTTGTTGAGGTTCTGGTTCTGGTTCTGGTTTGGGTTCTGGTTCTGGTTCTGGTTAGGGTTAGGGTTAGGGTTAGGGTTAGGGTTAGGGTTAAGTTAAGTCAAGTCAAGTACGGTTAGGGTTAGGGTTAGGGTTAGGGTTAGGGTTAGGGTTTAAAAATTAAAAAGAAAAAGAGAGAGATGGCGCCATGAGACAGACCAGTGAAGACTGCACTGGAGTCTCATATGCAAATTACACAATCCACGGGCTGATACAGAAACAGAAGTCTGGGGCATACAGGTAGCATCCCACCCCTGATGTATGTATGTATGTATGTATGTATGTATGTATGTATGTATGTATGTATGTATGTGTATTGAGAGAGAGAGAGAGAGAGAGAGAGAGAGAGAGAGAGAGAGAGAGAGAGAGAGAGAGAGAGATGAAACGGTGTACAGTGGTCTCTTGACTTTTGCGGGTCTGACTCTCGCAGAAAGGCTATACCATGGGTTTTCAAAAAATATTAATAAAAAAGTACTCCGCCTTTTTTTGAACATTTGAACGTTTTTCCCACGTCCGCCTGATGTACAATACTGTGCGTTTTAACTGTTCCCTCCCCCAGCCATCCTGGTTCTTTAAATAAAAGTTCCGCTTCTACCCCAGCCTCCCAATCCCTCCCCTTTAATTTTCAGAGCATTGGTACACTCCACTTGAAGCTGAGCCTTACTGCCCCCAGTTTGCCACCCTGTTGCCCTTGTGGGTTCTGGGGGTAAGTAAAACCAGGAATTGAGGAGGGAGGGGGAGGAAGGAAGGAAGGAAGGAAGGAAGGAAGGAAGGAAGAAAGAAAGGGAGTGTCTTTACTTTGGGAAAATTTGACTTTCGTGGGCGGTCTTGGAACGTATCCCCCGTGAAAGTCAAAATATGGGACAGATGGTATAATTACCTCGAAAAGAAAAGCAAAATTAATGTGTAAATTAATATAAAAAGAAGTGCTAAAATGTAAAAAAAAATGTGATAAATGTAACTTTAAAGTCTAAATGGTATTTAATAATGTATAATTATTAATTAATTATGTATAAAATGAATAGATGCATATACAAATGTTTAAGTATAAAACAATAGCTTTAATTATGAAGAATGTAGAATTGTAAAATAAAATTCTGATATGGTAAAGCTGTATTAGTGGAGTTACTGTATATTTTATCTTTTTGTTTGTTTGTTTTGTTCTTAACTTGTTCTTAAAAAGCTTGAAAAACTTTAATACAACTTTTTTTTTTTTTTAAAGGATGATGCATTTTTAAAGCCACACCTAAATATATTTAATATTTAGGATGTTAGTATTGCTTATGATATAAGCCTTGGGAATATTTTTCTTTTTTAAGTTGACACATATGCCAGGAATCTGACAGACTATTTGAACCGCAAATTTGAAAAATTAAGGAAATGTAAAGTCTAATACTCCTTCTCATCATATTCCTTTTGTGAGGATATGCTCTTTTGTTATTAAACAGACCCTATCAAAACAAAAGGGATACTTTTTTTATGACTAATGCATTGTCACAAAAAAGAAAGACAAGGGTAGGCAGAAAGTTCATGCAGAATGCATGAATTTGGACAGCTTAAGATTTATTACAATAGCTACAGAAATTATTCCTCTTAACAGCACTTAAACTGTCTAATTATTCCCAGCTGTCTCCAGTGTACTTTGGAACATTAATTACCGGGAAGGATTCTCTTTCTCTGATCTGATGGACTAACTCAGGCAAAAAAAAATATTTTCCTTTCAGTTCCACTAGAATCAAACAAGCTTTTTTTATTGCTTAGTACTTACTCCTCTTTAGTTAAGTGCTAGAAAATTTAAATATTATATAAGCAAATTCAGTCACATTTATAATTAAGTAGGGATGCTGATACATTTATCCACTTGCATTTAGATGAACATTTCTGGTTTTATAATCACATTTTTATAATTTGAGGGATACCTTCTTGGGATATTATTCTCTCAATTTCAAGACTCAACTTTAAGACATGTTAGCTGGCAAATTCTTCCACTAAAGTCATAAATTTTCCAGAGTTGAGAAAGTGCACCAGAGTGCCTACCGTCCCCTGTCCTATAGTCTTTCCTATATTTCCTATATCTTCTCTTTTATCTCTTCTATCCCTTCTATCTTTTCTGCTATTCTCTCTAGTTATATTTTACTCCTATATTTTCTCTTCTCTTCTTTCTTTGATACATTCTACTCCTATATCTCCTCTATAACCTTTTTTGTGTATTATTGTGTATTAGACAAAGCAAACAAATAAAATAAATAAATAAAATAAATTGTGGTCAATTTAGGAACTGGAGGAATCCTTCTAGGTCAGTAGTTTTCGAAATTGGCAATTTAAGATTTGTGAGCTTCAAATCTCCAAATTCCCCAGTCAAATACCCACCTTGAATACCCCAGGCCAAAAACACTGTTTTAGAATAGGGGTCACCAACCTTTCGGACCTCATGGACCACTAAATTCATAATTTTAAATCCCTGGACTAATATGATCTGCCTAATCACCAGCTGAGTGGGCATGGCTAGATGGTAATGTAACTGGGTGAGCATGTCTAACTCGATGTCACTCACACCAAGGAGTGCCTGAACGGCTTCTATTCGCCCCCCTCCCTCAGCCACTCCTCACCTCCCCACCTGGGCTGCTTAGGGCCCCGACATGAAGCAGTTGTTGGTGCTAAGCAGCCACCACAGGTCAGTTTAAATTGGCTCAGCAAAAGCATCTCACTGAGGACTATGAGATACTGGAGGACTGCTATCATGTCTCCCCTGGTCCTTCTTTTCACTAAACTAGCCATGCCCAGTTCCAATGATTAAGTAGCAAATCATTTAAGAATATTAAAGGCATATATATTGATTGGACACACAAGGAATTTGTCTTTGATGCATATGCTCTCAGTGTACATAAAACAAAAGATACATTCTGTCGATTAGTTTCTGGTCACAATTCAAAGTGTTGGTAATGACCCATAAAGCCCTATATGGCATCGGACCAGAATACCTTCAGAGCTGTCTTCTGCCACACAAATCCCAGCGACCGATAAGGTCCCACAGAGTTGGCCTTCTCCGGATCCCGACGACGAAATAATGTCATCTGGCGGGCCCCGGGCGAAGAGCCTTCTCTGTGGCAGCCCCGGCCCTCTGGAATCAACTACCCCCAGTGATTAGAACCGCCCCCACCCTCCTTGCCTTTTGTAAGTTGCTAAAGACCCACCTATGTCACCAGGCATGGGGGAAATTGAGATCCCCCAGGCTTATAAGGTTTACGCATCGTATGATTGTGTTGTATGGTTTTAATGTTGGGTTTTAGATATTTTTAATATTAGATTTGTTACACTGTTATTATTTTGTTGTGAGCCGCTCTGAGTCTACGGAGAGGGGCGGCATTCAAATCTAATTAACACTTAATAATTGTCACAGGATACAAATAAGCAATCAGGGTAATTAAGGTAGCCAAACAGCTTCAGGAAAAAAATCCAAGCTCAGAAAGCACCAATGACCACAGCACCACCAAGCTTAGCAATTGCATGATCATCATGTATACACAGTTCAAGTTCAAATTCTGTCTTCTGCTGCTCAGTTCTAAATGCTCTATTATCTACCTTAAATCTTTCTCGTAGCTGTGCACACAAAAAACCCTTTTCCTCTCTAAATACTAAGTGCTACTACAGCATAATTAACACTCAAATGTTTTGGCTAGCAAAACCTCTTGAGATGTTTCAGTAATGCAGTTAATATTACATAACCTGTTAATAACAGGCAGGATAGGGGGACAGGCTTCCCAAGCCCAGTTTAATTATGCCCAAAGACCATGCTACTGAAATCACTGGATAAAATGTAAAGTTATTATTATTTAATAATATCCTGTAACAAACATTTTATCCCGATGAACCATTTCTGGGTGGCCACAATGCTGTAGGATAAAATGGGGCTGTGTCAGAAATACATGTTCCAGGGCGGCATTAAAAAAAAATCAAATAAATAAAATAAATGTAAAAATACGACTTTAGTAACCGAATAGTTAATGCATGGAACTCACTAACAGACTCTGTAGTACCATTACCTAGCCCACAAAACGTTATCCTTAAACTATCCACTGTTGACCTCACCCAATCCCTAAGAGGTCAGTAAGGGGCGTGCATAAGTGCACAAGAGTGCCTTCCATCCCCTGTCCTAATGTTTCTCTCTTACTAGTATCATGTAGATAAACACTGTTGTATCTTTGTATACCTCCAATATGTAATTGACAAAACAAACAAACAAACAAACAAACAAACAAACAAACAAACAGAACACTGTTCTCTGAGACATTATTATTATTATTATTATTATTATTATTATTATTATTATTATTATTATTTCAATACAACCCAGCAAACGAGATCACTATGCGGGATTTTGTATTTCATCACCAGTTGGGAGCTTCCCAAGCACCTAAGACTGCGTGATATAGTGGCGAATTATGTTTGCCGATCCCAGTAAAGCGGCCTTTTGCAATTGACAGATGGAGATTTTGTCAATTCCAATGGTTTCCAAATGTCTGCTGAGATCCTTTGGTACTGCGCCCAGCGTGCCAAGTACCACTGGGACCACTTTCACGGGCTTATGCCAAAGTCGTTGCAGCTCGATTTTTAGATCTTCGTATTTCACTAATTTCTCTAGCTGCTTTTCCTCAATTCTGCTGTCTCCTGGGATTGCTGGGATTATTGTTATTGTTATTGTTATCGTTATTGTTATCGTTATCGTTATTTATTAGGTTTGTGTACAATTATTGAACCTCTTATAATATGAAAACTGGAAAACTGTTACACAAACCATCCCCTAAACTCATTTCCTCTGATTCCTGCTGGTTTCATTGTCTTGTTCAGCCTATATTATAACAATGTGCTGTTATCTTCTTTAAAAAGTCTGCAGTAGTTAAAACAAGCCTGGAGAATTTTCCTTCCCTTTGCTGGCAATACAACTGGCCCTTCCGGAGCTAGACTGCCCTCTGAAGGACAGGGGCATGCCTTGCAGTAGAAGGACTGAATGGGCCAAGTCAAAAGCTAGCAGCTGGATTTTGTTTAGAATAGGATAAAAATTCCAGATCTACTTAACATTTGCTGCAGTTCAAATCTCCCATCCTGAGGAAAAAACATAAAAAATGTAGACTGAAAAAAGTCGGTCTGTTTGTCAAAAGCTAGACTACTGCTAAACCACGGCAGCTTTTCCCCTAGAGTACAACTCAAAACACTAGCCAGAAATTGAACCAGTGATTCACCAAACAGTTCAGATTCCTTGAAGGGCAAAAGCCAACCAAGCGACCAGATCCATGAGGTAATTGCAAAATGAGATAATTATCTGAACCTCCTTCGGAACATGAGTTCTGTTTCTGGTATGTGCATTTAATTCTTCCATTGCCTCTACCATTGATCTTTAAATTTGCTAACTTACCAAGTGTGACCATTGGAAAAAAACAACAACCTGAACTTTCTGCCAACTTTGGTTATTACCATTCTCCCAGATTAAAGAGAGAAAGGGGAAAAGAGAACTGGGGAGGAGTAGACTAAGCCAGCAGCTACTCCTAGAAATTCCTGGGTTCACAAAGTCCAGTGCTTGGAAGCATGATTATCAAGCCAAGGTTTGATTTATAGAGCATTACACTGGAATTTTAGCTCTATTAATAACAAATGCTGGCCTGCAGCATTATGTTTATCTCTTAGCAAATTAAGTGTTTCTTATGTGGATAATGAACACCAAACTCCTGTGAATTGTAGAAGTCTATTTTGGTGTGTTGCTTGTGCTGGTGGTTTTTTTTTAAAAAAAAAATTATAGGCAGCCTACAATTAAAAACATATATTATAATTAAAACTCTAAAATCTTTTAAAACAATAGAAACAATAGAAACATTCAAAATAAATACACATAGCCAACAAGTTACTTGGCCAATTAGCAATACAGGCAGGAAATAGGGCTCTTAACATATTCAGTGCCCCAGGCTTGGGAACATAGTCAGGTTTGTATGGTGTTATGAAAGGCTAAGAGGATTGGGGTCATTCTAACTTCCAAAGGGAGGATGTTCCATAGAACATGATCCACTGTGGGAAAAACGATTAGGAAGGATTGGCATTTATGCAGGCATAAACACAGTATTTTTGTGCTATTCATTAGTGCAGCGTAACTTGTTTCAGATTTTCTTATTAGCCTGATAAATGATGTATCTGCTTTAAATAGTCCAATCGTTTAAGGGTCCAGTATGTTTTCATGAGGTGCAAAATTGTTTTTCCCAATCATTTCCAAAGAACTCAAATCTCATGATCAAGGATTTTGATCTTGACTAAACCAATATTTAGAAGTTGTAGCTGGTACAAAATGTAGCAGCGAATGGTGATCACCTGTAAAGCCCTTCATGGCACCGAACCAGGGTATCTACGAGACTGCCTTCTGCCGCACGAATCCCAGTGACCTGTTAGGTCCCACAGAGTTGGTCTCCTCCGGGTCCCATCAACTAAACAATGTCATTTGGCGGGACCCCGGGGAAGAGCCTTCTCTGTGGCGGCTCCGACCCTCTGGAATCAGCTCCCTCCAGAGATCAGAACTGCCCCCACCCTCCTTGCCTTTTGTAAACTCCGTAAAACCCACCTCTGTCAGGCGTGGGGGAACTGAAACATCTCCCCCTGCCTATGTAGGTTTTTGTGTGTGTATGATATGATTGTATGTATGTTTTCATATATTGGGGTTTCTTGTTTTTTTTAGAATTTTTAAATGTATTATTGTTATTTTAGATTCTAACTATTAGATTTGTCATTATATATTGTTTTTATCATTGCTGTAAGCCGCCCCAAGTCTACGGAGAGGGGCGGCATACAAATCTAATAAATAATAATAATAATAATAATAATAATAATAATAATAATAATAATAACAACAATAAATAAATAATAATTATTATCTAGTACAAATTACAGGGATCATATGCAGAATTTCATGGATTGGTATTCACTTTTAAAACCCTAATCAGCTTAGCACAGAGGGGTCAAACTGGATTTCATTGAGGACTGCATCAAGGTTGTGTTTGACCGAGGGGGAGTAGAGTGGGCGTGGCCAGGGTGGGCATGGCCAGCTCAACTCACTCATAAGCATCTATGGTGGGCCGAGCACTCTGCCAGAGAAAACGGGCTCCTGAACTCTGTTTTATTTTATTTATCTATTTTTATTTATTTATTTATTTATTTTGTCCAATGTACCATAATACACAATGAAGGTTATAGAGGATATACTCGAGTAAGATATATTAGAGAAAGAGTAGAAGTGAAAACATAGGAATAAAATATATCAATAAGAGAATAGAAGAATATTGTAGAAAAGTATGAGAAGGATAGAATAGAAGAATAGTAGATACGATATATGAGATACAGGAGAGACAATAGGACAGGGGACTGCTGCGACTGCTTCTTGCAACCCTCTGCCAGCAAAAACAGAGCTCGGGAGGGCCACACGTGGCCCTCTTGAGCTCCATTTTTCACTGGCAGAGGCACTGAGGGCCAGTTCTTCACTGTTTCCAGGGCGGCCCCGCAGGCCAGATCTTAGAACTCCGTGGGCCAGATCCGGGCCTCAGGCCTTGAGTTTGATACCCTTGGCTTAGAGCCTATGGCATGCTGATTTTTGACCTTGAGGAAGGCAGTTTCGCTATCTGGAGGCTTCAGGGAAGAGTGTGAAAAGCAGTCCTATGGACAAACCCAAAGTTCAGAAATATGGGCTTCTGGTTTGAGTGTTGTGCTGTTTTTCGCACTTCGGGGCTTCAGAAGCTTCCTTGAAGCCCCTGGAATGCAAAAAATGGCACAATGGGCAAAGCAGAGGTCTGTTTTTCCGAACTTCTGATTTGCCCATTTGGCTGTTTTTTCACCATCCCAGGCTTTAGTGACACCTGTGCACATGTGTGGGGCAGCATGGCGGGGCATACGTGGGGGGAGGTAATGGGTGTGGGCACATGTGCACACACACACACACTCTTTTGGCATGCGAACCAAAAACTTCTCCTACACTGACTACAGAATATACAATGTATTTAATAACAATAACAACAACAACAACAATAATAATAACAACAACAACAACAAACAACAACAACAAACAACAACAACAACAACAATAATAATAATTTAATAGATTTGCATGCCGCCCCTCTCCTCAGGAGCTGTTTGGTCCATACCATCTTAAGTCTTTAAAGCAGCAACTGTAGAAAAATATCTCTTTTTACCAAGCTGTCAATAACTACTTGACTGTAGTAATAAAAAGAATACCTAAATTTTAGTGATTGGCTGAGTGGAATATAAGCTATAAATTAATAAAACCTTCTAGGGCACCAGCTTTCTCAACAGTTCCCTCCAATATTAATTATTACATGTCTTGTTTTCCATTCAAATGCTTGAGGAAATTCAAATGCTTTAACATCCATTTGTTTAATGCGGTAATCAATTCATATAGATTATATGCCAAGTTTATGCTTTTTTTAAAAAAAGTTAGGAATGAAAAAGAATATGAAGTTAAACAAACCATCATTCCATTTATGCCCAAAAGCAGAACTTTATACTGGGAATTTAATATATTTGCCATTATAAATGCAAAAAATACGTTGAACTTGAGAACTTCACTTTTTGGGGGAAAAAAAGATCTTAGATCAGATGTATCTTATATGTCATAACTATTTCAAGGGGATAATTTCTTTAAAACTGACAGTGTAGCAGTGCCTAAATAACATCAGAACTGGGGTCTCCACAGTAAGTAGACCTGAACTGGCAAATCTCTACGTACCTTTGATCCATCCTTATCTTTTTAATGGCCCACAGAAATATTGTATCTCGATTTATGGGAATTCTTTCCTGTTCACGACTTATAAAGTATTAATAGCTGGTGCAAGCTGGAAAATAATACACCATTCCTAACTCTATTAGGACGTGAAATCTGGCTTTGGTTAAAATAAGATTCCCTTTAGCAATGGCCAATATACAGTACATATTATGAGTGCATAAAAAACCCAGACCTCTTCTTATCTAACATACAGCAACATTAAGATTACTGCCTGAGGCTCAACAAACTTCAAACTTAGAAAGTAAGATTGAGGGAGAGTGAAGGGGTGCAGGCAATCATTGGAAAGTAATTACTGGTAACCCGAGCAGTCACTTTCAAGTAGATTTCATCTAATAAGGGCTATACACAAATGTAATTTTATGTTGATAGACTGACGTATGACAGGCGCACAACAGTACAGATGCATGGGACAAAGCTAGGCTATGCTGTTGTACATTCGCTGCTAAAAGCTCCTTGGTCTATAAGCCCTAGTGTCATTTGCTGCTGTGCCAATGAACAGGTTTTGGTATCTGCCACACAACTGCTAAATCATACCAAAGTTGTTTCAGAGTCAAATTGCAAGCGAGAGAAGGACTCTAGCCCTTATGAAACCAAATCATATTCCCAAAGTGCCAAAATATACAGCCTGCGTTTACATCAAAGCAAGCCCCACTGTATTCATTGGTATTTGAGTACATAGATTTGCATCTTAAAACTAATTTTTACCGTATGTTTTGGACATATCCTAAAAAGATTTAGTACAATTGACCCAGTGGTTGGAGTTGATGCTTTTTTCAATAAAAAAGCACACACAAACAATGAGCCATTCCATAATGCGTTGCCAAAATTTGCATTGCAGTTTCTCAAACATTTGATTCCCATTTGAAATAAGTCTCTGTTTTTCTCCTTATTTCTTTCATACTTCTCTCGGGATGTTTTTAAGCTCCCTTTACTGTTGGAGTTGCAGGAGAATGCTACAGCTGGTATTGCTATTTTCATCTGCACAACTTGCCATCGCTCTAAAATCTGCCTGGCAGGCCAAAGTCCCAAATCTAAAATGACCCAATGAGGGAAGTCCCCTTGTGCCTGTCAACTCACAGCTTTGTTAATGTTACAGAATAACAGAATAACAAAGTTGGAAGGGACCTTGGAGGTCCCCACTCAAGAAGGAAATGCTATACCATATTGGACAAATGTTTGTCCATTCTATTCTTTAAAACTTAAAAAACTTCCAGTGTTGGAGTATCCACAATTGCTGGAGGCAAGTCGCTTCACTGATTAATAGTTCTAACTGTCAGAAAATTTCTGCCTTAGTTCTAGGTTGCTTCTCTCCTTGATTAGTTTCCACCCATTGTTTCCTGTCTTGCATTCTGATGCTTTGGAGGTTGATTCCCTCTTCTTCTTTATGGCAATCCCTTGAATATTGGAACACCATGATACACATCCGCATAATTGTGTGTGATGTTGCAAGATAAGTATAAATGGGGTGGAGTTTCATTATTTTCCATTCTTTGCTGCCCTCTGTCTATGCCCACAGGCTCAAGTGTTAAAAGATGAAGCGTGCATCATGGCTCAAATGCAAACTTCATGCCTCGTGTATTTGCAGGTGACATCATGACACAAGTACAAAAGGTGTTACATTCTCAGACTGAAGCATATAGGCTTCAATCAGGTGCTCCATTCTGGAGGGAAAATACTGACTGCTGATTGGTTAGACTGTCTGGCAGCTCCTCCTATAAGTGCTGGCTGTTGGACAAAACCTTTGCGGATGTTCTGTCGGGCTCCCTGGTAGAATCCTCCCAAAAATTCACAGGTACATATTTCAGACACACACACACGTTTGAAAATTCAAAACAATGTTCTTTATAATGAAAATTCACTTAAACTAAGCCCTCTTTTGGTATAGCAAGGAGCACTCGTCTCCAAACAAACTGGTAATTTATACAAGTCCCTTATAAGTCCTGTGATACTTAGCTTGCAGCTGTGAGGCAATTCAAAGTCCTTCTTTCACAAAGTGAAACACACTTTGCTCTGGTTTAGTTTCAAAGCAGGGAAAAATCAGCACACAACAAGTCAGTCAGTAAAGCAGTCACGAAACACAACGATCAGATAATCCTCCACAATGGCCAAACCCACAGGCTGCTATTTATAGCAGCCTCACTAATTACCACAGCCCCACCCAACCACAGGTGGCCTCACTTTCTTTGATAATAATCTCTCAGTTGTTGTTGCCTATGCATTGCTCTCCGCATGCGTGGCTGTAGCATTAACTCTTGTTCTGAATCCAAGGAGGAGCTAGATAATTGATCTCCTTCTGAGCTGTCTGCCACAGTCTCCTCTTCCCTGTCACTCATGTCTTCTTGGTCAGAGGAGCCTTCCTCTTCAGATTCCACCGGGGGCAAACCAGGCCTGCAGCATGTGGATGTCTCCCCCACATCCACAGTCCTTGGGGCAGGAGCTGGGCCAGAGCTAACCACAACAGCGGGGTTGTAAATAGTTGCCAAATAAAGAGCTGTCGTTTTGAAGCCACTTCTGTCTGCCTCTTCCATTCACTCTAAGAAAAAGGACCACACTTTGTTGCAACACATATTTTGTCACTCCTCCCCCACCCCCACCTTCACTACATATTACTGTCCAGGCCCTAATGATATAACTGGAATGGAAAGAATCTCCAGATCACTACAAAGATTTTTGCGCAGTGAAAAAATAGGTCATTCAAACGCATATGCCCACTCTGTACATAAATAATTATAAGCACACCATATAGCCATGATGGCAAACCTACGTAATATTGGGTTGCTAATGGAACGGTAGTGGATGGCACACCGGTAGCAAAAATGAAGCTGTACATGCAAACTTCTGGTTGCTGTCATGCGTGCACATGCATTCCAGCAAGATTTTGCTTCTGCGCATGTTCAGGAAGCAAAATCTCATGAGAGGGCGTGCGTGGTTTATGGAATCCACTTCCAGAAGAGGTAGTGTCAGCTGTCAGCCTGGATAGCTTCAAGGCAGGATTAGACAGATTCATGGATGGCAAGTGTATTGGTGGTTATTGAAACGGATGTCCATGTGCCGCCTCTATGTTGGTTGAGGCAGGCAGGATTCCCTTGAGTACCATTTTTTGGGGGTCAAGGGAAAGGGAGGGTCTTGCCTTCTCTTTCTGCTCAAGATCCCCATGGACAATTGGTGGGCCACTGTGTGATATAGAATGCTAGACTCAATGAGATTTGGCCTGATTCAGCATGGCTCTTCTTAGGTTCTTATGTGAGATTTCTGTGATTTTTTTGCTTTTGCGCATGCGTGAAAGCAAAAAAAATCATCGAAATTTCATGCACACGCACGTCCCCTTGCAAGATTTTGCTTCCTATGCATGCACATGTCTGTCTGTCTGTCTGTCTCTCTTCCTCTCTCTCTGTGAAACTCATATGCTGAAGAATAAATGAAAAGAAAAAAATGACCTACAAATACCTGCAAATTTGTTTTTACCAAAACAAAACCTCAGCACATTGGTTTTATCTGCTATCCTTGCATTTGCCTAAGTTTTCATAAAACCCAGGACAAGTGTTCAGACAGAGGCCAGTTTTCTGCCCATTACTGTCACTTTGGAGGTAAATCAGAGCTGCCAGTATGGTAGCAGCTTGATTAAAGTTCGGGGCCTTAATAGATCATTTAAAAAAGAACCCAAATTATCCCCAATCCCCTGTCGATCCACCTGGACCCCTGCCCTAGCTGCATGGCAGTTTTCAACCAGCACCAGAGCAGCCACGTCTGGGCCCAAGGTTCCTGCTTATTCCCCCAGGACGCCTTGTTGTAGAGCTGGACCAACATTCTCAGCTGCATTTAATCTGCTCTGAGACAAGCTGGCTATGAGAAAATGCACAAGGGGGTGGGGGTGGAGAGGTACATAAGCAAAAGACACAGAAAAAAGTTGGACAGTTGGCCTGCTTTGTTCACTTGGTAAACTGGAGGGAGGCCAGCAACAGCGGAGCTCCCTTGGCAATACAAGTCTGTTCCAATTAATCGTGTTTAACCATTCTAATCACACTTTAGCACATTAATCCTATTTTCAATCCAAAACACATCTGAAAGAGCGGCATGTGGGCCTTTTTATAGCAACCGCAAATCAGATGTAATGGAGAGACAGAGGGCCCTAGTTTACTCTGCACTTTCACTGAACTTAGACTTAATAAAATATGTGACTGAGTTGTGGTTGGATTTACTGCATGATGTTGATGCTTCCACATATAAATAGATCTCCTAAGTAACTTAAAAACCTGTCAGAAAAAGCAGTGAAAATTTGATTGTAAGACATTTGGGGGACAGATTGTGTAATAATGACATTGCTCATCAATCTGGGCAGGGAAAAAGACTACAGAACCAATACAATTTTGGGTTAGGTTTTTTTTTTTAGAAGTTCAATAGCAGGGCTGTCCTGAACCTCACAAAGTCAGGTAAAATTAAAGTTTCTAACAATCCCAAATTATGGCCGTCATCTTCAATATTTATTTCTTTATTTATTAAGCTTATTTCAATATACAGTGGTACCTCTACTTAAGAACTTAATTTGTTCCATGACCAGGTTCTTAAGCAGAAAAGTTTGTAAGTACACTTAGAAGAAATTTTTCCCATAGGAATCAATGTAAAAGCAAATAATGCGTGCAAACCCATTAGGAAAGAAATAAAAGCTCGGAATTTGGGTGGGAGGAAAAGGAGGAAGAAGAGGAGGAGGACAGTCACTGCTGAAGGAAGAAGGTGAGATGAGTGTCCCCTTTTGCCTTTCTGCGCCCAGACGCTCCCGGAGGCAACCTCGCGCGGGGTGTATGGGAGGCAGCACAAGGGAGTCACCACAGCTAAGTGGTTTATTCCCTCTCCAAGTGCCCAGAGAAAGGAAAATGCTCCATTCGCTCTGGGCTGCCAAAGCCTCCTTAAGCACCACCAAAAGCCTCCTCTGGCAGCCCAGAAAAGCCCAAGATGGCTGGGATTAAAGGGGGAATGCAGGAAACTGGCTGGGCCTTCGTGCCGCTCTCAAATTTCCTGGAAAATATTTCCAGGCTCGGGTTTTTAAGTAGAAAATGGTTCTTAAGAAGAGGCAAAAAAATCTTGAACACCCAGTTCTTATCTAGAAAAGTTCTTAAGTAGAGGCGTTCTTAAGTAGTGGTACCACTGTATCTATTCAACCATTCAGGGCAGTTTATAGATTCACTGGGTTGGATCCAGCAGGGACACCCGTAGGAGGAAGATCAGAAGCCACCCGCATACCGGTGTGCTGCGTGTGCATCCTCCTGATTTGGGTATGTGCATGTGCATACCTTTTTGTGTGTCCTTTGTGTGATTTTGCTTCCACTCATGCATAGAAGCAACAAATCACCAAAATCTCATGCGTGTGAGCATACCCTCGCAAGATTTTGTTTCTGCGCATGCGCAGGAAGCAAAAAAGCCCCCAAAATTCAGAAAAGAAATGACACCGCTCGAAGGGCTGGCAAAGTCCCATCCTTATTAATATAACTATTAAAATGTAATTGCCAAATCAAGTGTTTAAAATTGAAAATTTAATTACCAGGTGATACACTCTTTCAAAGACCACTCTACTTTCTGACTGCATGGACATATCCATATTGTTTACTTATCAATAATATAAAATCATTGCTTTTTTTTAAAAAAAAATGTTCATCAATAATATGAAGTCATCATGGCTAACTGGGAAATTCTGGGAGTTGAAATTCATAAATATTAAAGTTTGGAAAACACTGGACATATAGCCATGGGATACATAATGGATTTCTGAATAAGTACTAGCTAAATTGAATCCTGTTTTATTTTTTTCCAAGATCAGTAAGATTGGCTACTTGCTGCTATCCATTGTGAAGAAATGTACATTAACAGAAGACAAAATGATATGCTAGTCATGCCTATTTTATAAATTATAGCAAATTTTTGAAGAAAACACAATTATGGACCTCAGCACTTCTACTGCTGGATGTCTCCAATAATAAGCAGCTCTGTGAACAAAGAGCAGATTGTTGAAAAATGGTTGGAATTTTTTTTGTTATTTAAAAAACTCTGAATATCTTTACGTGCAGTTTCATTAATGCTTATGAACTACTTTTTCTTTCTTAAGCTAAGAGAATGGTTGGATAAAAATAGAAAAATACAAATAGTATTGTAGAAGGATTTATCATAATGGTTCTGCAAGACTCATAATTGGTGCATGCTGTTTCTAGATTAATAACAAAGCAAGATTTTAAGATTGCTTCCTCATTGTATGGGCTCTTTGAAATGTTGATGACTGCTGTAATGTTTCCCAGCCTTATCTTATGCATGTTTATTTAAAGCAGGGCAAGTACATGTGAGCTACAAGCATCTTTAGACATTGACCACTAGAGGGCAGCAAAGAGACAGAAAAAAATCCAACTTTGCTGCCATCTAGCAGTCTATCACAGTGATTTTCAACCTTTTTTGAGCCGCGGCACATTTTTTACATTTACAAAATCCTGGGGCACACCACCAACCAAAATGACACAATATGACACCCTAAGACACTCTCCTCTCTTTTTCCATCCCTGTCTCCTCCCCCCTTTTGTGTGTGTGTGTGTGTGTGTGCATTCTTGGACCATTTCCAAAAACAGGTGAGGGCTGGGGGGGTTTCTCTCTTATTCTTTGGGTGCTTTTTGTCATATGCTTTAAATCAAGAGTCACTTCTTTCTCTCTTTTGTTTCTCTCTTTCCTCTCATTCTCTGTCTCAATCATTTTCTCATTTCTCTTTTTTCCTCCCCTTTTTGCTCATTTCTCTCTCTCTCCCTTCCTCTCCTTTTCTCTCTTTCTCTCTCTTGCTTTCTCTCTCTCTTGCTTTCTTTCTCTCACTCTCTTGCTTTCTTTCTCTCTTGCTTTCTCTCTCTCTCTCACTTTCTTTCTTTCTTTCTCTCTTTCTCTCTCAGCAAAAAGTTGCGAAACCAAAACTTGAGCTTCCTTTTTCGCTGCACACCTGACCATGTCTCGCGGCACACTAGTGTGCCACGGCACACTGGTTGAAAAACACTGGTCTATCAGATATAGTAAAATTACTTGAAAATAAATTCCAGCCAATTAATGGAATTTTGAATCAAGGCCACGAATTGCAAGAATTATGTGATGCTCTCTCACTTAACTGTAGACACCAGGGTATTTTTTGAAATTAACTCTTGCAGGACAGCTGATCACTAAATTTTTCTCTGCAGGAACATTTATGAAGCCCTTTTTTGTTTCCTATTCTTTGTCTCGGTATCAAGTTCTATATAGTTTTTAGGATGTTTTTCATTTAACTGAATTTATGGAACAAAGTAGACGTCATTTAGGGCATCTATTAAAAGAATTTCCTACTGTTGAGTTAATTTCAGAGAGGAAAATTCACATTGAGATTTTGATTCTGAAGTATTCCTTTCCCCCAGTTTTCCCAGTTAAATAATTTTTTGTACATGAGATAATTTAGATTATGCATAAATTTAGCCTTGTATAGAATTAACAGCTTCAAAATTCCTGTTCCAGAGAGGAATTTTAGTTATTTTATTTTTGTAGTTTATACCACCCACTACTAGAGCTCATGGTAGTTTAGAATAGAATTTCCTGCTCAGACCTGTTCATACTTATTGATAGTCTACCCTGCCTCTTAACCTTACAAGATGTGTAATATTTTTATTGTAAACTGCTATGCTACCACTGTACCATTTTATATATCTATCAAAATGTGATGGTATAATAAAGGAACCCTATTTTCCCTGATGCCTAACCTCCTCGCAAAGCAGGTGACTCTTTTCTTTCTTTTTTAGATGTGGAGTTAGAAATTCTACATTTTTAGCTGTCCAGGAATAAGAATGCAATTTAGCTTTTTTCAGAGTTTCCTCTTTGGCACAGCTAAATAAACACTGCATAATAAATGCTTCCAAGCTGTTCAGGCACATTGATGGATAGTCCCTTAAAGGTGGAAAGAAATCTTTATCAGCTACCCACTACAATGTGAGTAATCAGAAGCTCTGATTTAGTAAATTCTTATTTAGTAAATTCTTATGCATTTTAATGCCATTGGCACTATGGCAGTCCTTCAAATATTTGAAGACTGTTATCATGTCCCCCCTGGACCTCCTCTTCACCAGACTATCCATGCCCAGTTCCTACAACCTTTCCCCAAAACATAGGAGGAAAGGTTGCAGGAAATGGGCATGGATAGTCTGGTGAAGAGGAGGTCCAGGGGAGACATGAGAGCAGTCTTGCCATAGTGAAGAGGGTCACACTGGTGGGCCAGACAAGTGGTCCAGACATGGAGCAATGGATGGAAGCTGACCAAGGAGAGATTCAACCTCGAAATAAGGAAGAACTTTCTGATGGTGACAGTGATCAGTTCTGGTCACCATACCTCAACAAGAATATAATGGAACTGGAAAAGGTGCAAAAAAGGGCAACAAGAATGATAAAGGAAATGGAGCACCTCCCTTATGAAACCAGGTTGCAACGCCTTGGTCTCTTCAGCCTTAAATGACGGCGTTTAAGGGGTGACTTGATAGAAGTGTACAAAATCATGCATGGGATAGAAAAGGTGGATAGAGAAAAAATATTTTTCTCTATCACACAATACTACTAGGACAAGGGGGCACTCCCCTAAATCTCATAGGTAAGAAAGTGAGGACAAATCAAGGGAAATATTTATTCACCTAGAGGGTCGTTGGTTTATGGAATTCACTTCCAGAAGAGGTCGTGACAACTCTCAGCCTTGATAGATTCAAGGCAGGATTAGACAGATTCATGGATGCCAAGTGTATCGGTGGTTATTGAAACGGATGTCCATGTGCCACCTCTATGTTGGTTGAGGCAGGCAGGATTCCCTTGAGTAATATTTGTTGGGGGTCAGGGGAAAGGGAGGGTCTTGCCTTCTCTTTCTGCTCAAGATCCCCAAGGACAATTGGTGGGCCACTGTGTGACACAGAATGCTGGATTCGATGGGCTTTGGCCTGATTCAGCATGGCTCTTCTTATATTCTTATGTTCTTATGATCAACCGATGGAACCGCCTGCCTGCAGGGGTCGTGAACGCCCCAACACTGGAGACCTTCAAGAAGAGACTGGACTGCCATATGTCAGGGACTGTATAAGGTCTTCTCCCCACAGGGACTTCTAGTCCAACACAAACTATAAATAAAATTTAAAAATCTTATTTAATAATAATTTCTTATGCATTTTTAATGCTTCCAGGTCAGTGTTGATGCCTAATGACTGCCTGGATTATCCCTGCAAGTTTTTTAACATGGTGTGGTTGTGGTTGTTTTTAGAAAAAAAACGCTGGATTGTCCTTGCCTCCTTCCTAAAATTGAGAGAGAATGGTCAGCCAAATGTAACTTTGTTGCCTTTGTGCCTAAGGTGGGATTAGAATTCAGGCTATCCAGTTTCTAGCCTGATACCTTAGCCACTACAGGTATCTCTCACTTACTGACCACAATAAAGATCAGAAACTCCATTGATCATCAGCAGAGATGTCAAGTATAATGTTATGTGAATGCACTGACTTATACCAAGTTCCAGCTGTGGTCATTAAGCTAGCTTCCCCATTGACTCTGCTTGTCAGAAGAAGCTTGCAAATAGCAATCATGGGACTATGGAACCATCATAGTCTTCTGTCTAGTGCCTCAATTACAGTCATAGGTCTGGGGAATTGTTGCAGAAGCAACTTTGAGGACCAGACATACCGGTAAGTCTTGTTTTGAGGGTAAACAAGGACCACTTGTACATTAAACTGGTTGTTCTTACAAATTGCTCTTAATTAATTCAGTGAGTTAACCAATAATTCCAAGAATAGACTGGAATAACCAGGACCCAAGCCAAGAGCACATGAATAGTTTTGCATTGTATCACAGGGTGACTTCAGAGGCCAATAGGCAGCAGCATACAAAAGTCAAAGAAGAGCCAGAAATTTAAAGTTTACAAATAAGGAGGAGGAAATGGCTACTCCCTGACAAGAATTCTTATTTGTTTGAATAGGAATGTTGGTTTGGATGCAGTCGGAGGAAAAACAGTAAAGTGAAGCAGGCAGCCAAAGATTCCTCACAGGCTTGTTCTTTAGTTCTTTCCAAATTGGCCCTTTCTATATGATATTTGGATAGGAATAGGCTGGAGGGAATACTGCCATACCTCTCCTATATCCCATATATCTTCTCTTCTATCCCTATATCTTTCTTTTATTCTCTCATCGATTTATTTTATCCTATATTCCCTCTTCTATTCTTTCTCTAATTCTATTTCCTTGGAGGTGTCCTCTATTACCTTCATTGTGTATTATTGTGTATTGGACAAAATAAATAAATAAATAAAGTAATGATTTCAGCCGTGCCTGGAACCGAAGGGGTAATCAATGTAGCCAGTATGAATTTGTAAATGAATGTTTATCAGTCTTCCTAGTTGATATACTCTGGACCAAAGGCAGTTTCTCAAGGCTCTTTTCACATAGTCCAAACATGTACACAAAAGCATTCCATTCTAAGTAAGTATTTCTATTTATTCCAAAGGACACATTTTAGAACATCTTAATTTGTTTTTAGGGATAGTCTCAAGCTTCAAGGCACACTATAATTACCCACCATCCAAGAGTGCTATTATGGTTCTTTTCATAGTCCTCCTTCATAGATCTACACTGTGGCTTTAAACAGTTAGAGAATTCTAGCCTCAAATATATGCAAATGTACACAACCATGTGCTATTAACTTTGTTTTGAGTTGTTCCTTAACAATGTTAAATATTTAAGTTGTTCTTTCTTATTGAGAACCTTTTTCCAGGACCTATTTTTTTTTGTTCCATATTTTACTTCCTGTAGCTTTAAAGACAAGCAACTAAGGGAGAAAAAAATATCTTTCATTACTCTTTAGTAGCTGATACATCACAGATTTCATTTTGGCAGTTCAAAAGCAGCATAATGAAATGTAAATTGTTCAGCAAGATCAACTAAACCCATAAGTCTTTAATTTAGATCTGGAGCAGGGATGAAGCTATCAATTCATGCTAAATGAAATATGTAACGGTGCGTAATATGATAAAGTAATGTGTGGTGGGGAGGGAGTTCACTTTTTGTAACTCTTTGCTAGATTATCCTAGCATATTTATTTTCTTAGCAAACACTTAATGCAACACACTAAAAAAAAAAAAGAACTGGATAGCTACATTAGGAGAACTTAAATTCAAAGTGGGCCTTAGCTTATCCAGCTAAGTAAGATTTTATTAAAACATCTAATTCATTGCAGCACTATTCTGGAAGAATTGCAGGATATGGTTAATGTAGTGTATCAAATGGGAATGGCTTTCACAGAGCCACCTGCATTTAATATACAGCTGTCAGAATTCTCTGCTTGCTACCACTTAACCCTGAAAGAAATATGTAACAATTTGATTGGCCCAGAAATCTCCCATGTAAAAATGCATGGAATTATATTAGACATTCATACAAGGACATGTCAAAATGCAAAGCATAGCATAAAAGGGGGATTGGTACTGTATAAGCTATTCTTTTCTTTGCATTAAAAAAACCCCCTAAATTATTATTATTACCTCTTCAAGGTTGGGAAAAAATAACAGGTAATTGGTGCTGCTCATGTTTTGGATCTGTCTTCATGGATTGAGGCCATTATGACCAATTTAAAGAGGAACAAGTAGCATCCATATACATTTCTCATCCCTATGGGTAGTGTAGTTTGTGGCTATGATGTGTGTTAAGACTTTCCATGCTGTGGGGACAAAGGTTATTGGTTGGTAATTAGACAGTGTTGTTTCCTCGTGGGGGGGTCTTTCCTGATCAGGAAATATATACTGTATATACTGTACTCTATTTAACCTGGTAACCAGTGCAGTGAGCCTTTGTTTAGCAGATGGCTTCAGAGAGCATCAGGCCCTTATATCCTTCAGTAGCCGAATCTTATGCTTAATCACGATAGCCTGATTAACCTCTATTCAAGTTGTCTTGAGCATAGCCTCCCATCTCATTTCCTGATGGTGGGTACGGGTATGTACCAGGGGTGAGCTGCTAGCCAGAATGCCTAATTGGGCTCGCCTCTGCGTCTCTGGAGGTACCATGAGCTTGAGCGATATTATGCTTCTGTGCCCGTGCAGGTAAGAAAATCACACACAGACACGGAGGTGCGCCAATGTTCCAGAGAGGGTTTTTTTGCTTCTGAGCAATCATTCCAGGTTTTATCCATGTATGGTTTGTTTTAGTGGCCCCCTTTTTATTCATTCATTCATTCATTCATTCATTCATTCATTCATTCACTCACTTATTTATTTACTTATTTACTTATTTACTTATTTACTTATTTACTTATTTACTTATTTACTTATTTGACTTTTATAATTTAAAAGTCTAAAAACCCAAAACCCATAAAAAATTGTCATTCCATTCACTCAACATTCCTTCAACACTATTCGTTGGCCAGGGGAGAAGAGTTTAATGGCCCCAAGCCTGGTGGTGGGGGCAGTATGAATCTCCGGGGGGAGCTGATTCCAGAGGGCTGGGGCCCCCACAGAGAAGGGTCCCCCCTGGGTCCTGCCAAGTGACATTGCCTAGTTGACGGAACCTGGAGAAGGCCGACTCTGTGGGACCTAATTGGTTGCTGGGATTTTGTCAGATTGTTTGGATTTTTAATTTTTAGTCCTGCATTTTGCCAATCCCCCCCCCCCCATTCTTTTTGTGGATTAATTGGGGTTCCAGGTCGGGACTGCAAGAAATCCTTACAGCTGTTAGATGGTAGCCAAAGTAATTAAGAAAACTTTCTAGACTGCCATCTGATGGTCATCCAGATCTTGCATACAGGTCTCAAACACCTGAAATTAAAACATAGACCGAAAAAGAATTTACTATTAATAACAGACTACATAATCGAATGGACTGTGGAAGAAATAATTTTCTATTTATTTAGTGATTTACTTTTGAAACTTATATCCTGGGTTTTTTTACCAATTGGATTCAAAGCAAACATTTTGCAAACAAGAGCAAAATTTAAAGTAGTCTATTTTATGAACCAGGTGTTTTTATTTATGTCCTAATAATTGATTCAACAAATTATGGCTAAACAAATACAAACAAACAGTATAATGTGTTTGAACCCATACAATATGGGTTTTCCATAATAGTGCGATGGCAGTCTTAACATTTTGATATAGTTGAGAGGTAAGTACTCAAGCATTGTAATTAATGTGCTCAACCAAATCAGTGAGGATTTAAAGGTGCTTATCTTCAGCTAAATTCACCTATTGTTATGATGCCCCACTCTGTTCTAAACCCCAGATGCGAAGTCAACTAAGTCAAATAGACACATAAAGAGGATACAAGGGGATCAGGACAGGAAAGAGAGAAGTTAATCTAACTGTAAATTGTTGAAGAATCCCACTGCTTGAAGAGACTAGGTTAATTCAAGCAGCAGATCTTTGTGTTCATGGGATAATCCACATTATTCTAATGTGATTAAAGAAGTTAGAATCTTGCCCTTAAAGAGAAAGACAAAGAATCCTTATAATCCAGATTTCATTTTAGGAAGATTCTGACCCACATTATTTCTTGTCAATTAGAAGAACTGGATGGATCTTCTGGGAAGCAAAGTTATGCAATTCCTTTTTTGCAACAAGAAGGAACTTATATATTCAGTTAAAAGAATATCCCATCTAAAAACACTTCTTGTGTATTTTTTATGTGGCAATATATGTGTAATTTGGATGCTGAATTTTACTTTAGTTTCACCCTCCAAAATTATTTTCCTGTGTGAAAATTGCATAAATCAAAGGATTAATTCAGTTCTCTTTTGAGAAAAGGTCACTTTTTAAACTTTGGAAATGACTCCTGAGAACAATGTGGACTGCCAAGAAAAGAAATCAATGGATCATCAAACAAATCCACCCAGAGTTCTCACTAAAGACACAAATGATCAGGCTCAAATTATCCTATTTTGGATCTATATGAAGATCCAGTTCTCTGGGAAAGGTTCTAATGCTGGAAAGGTGGAAGGAAAGAAAAAGAAGAGGGGAGGAGAAGGAAGATAGATGGACTCTGTTACAATGGTGAGGGGTACACTATTGGGAGGTCTGAAAACCAGGTTGGGGTGGAATAACATGGAGTAAATCTATATGGTCATTTGATGGCAAACAATCAGTCAATCAGTTCTTCACCCACTATAAGCAAAACTGTGCAGTTTGTATACATAAGACATAGCGATAATCCTTAACTTGGATGACTTCAAGAAAGGCTTTGTCCAGTTTATTGGAGGGCAAGTTTATATACTGCTGCTAAGCATGATGGGAATATATTCCTCCATTGTCAGAAGCAATACATCTCTAAAATTATCTGGAATGTTTGCTGGCATCCTATAAACATTTTGATTGGCTGCTAGAGCAAGAGAATGTTGGACTAGCAGTCTTTGGGCTTAGTCCAGCATGGCTCCTTCCATCTGGCACAACTTCACTTTCCATCAGGGCCAATTCTAGACATTTTGGCATCCTAGGCAAAATTGTATTCTGTTGCCCCCTAGGCAAAATGGCACCCTCTTATTTCTTTCTTCTCCAGTTTTTGAGTTTTAGACTCATAATTTTTTTCTTGGACATTTTTTCATGGTTTGGTATTTTAATTACATCACTACCCTTTGTTCTCGCGGGACCACAATTCTGTGAAATAATATTTAAACCCTCTTAATTGTACTATTGCATCTACCGTCTTGCTTTTTTTTTAAACCTTATCTGTACATGCTTCTGGTGGTGCTCTTTTCTTCCCCAGTCACCTATTATTTCTTTAACATAATATATAGGTTTCCCTCTGATCAGTAGGCAAATGATCATACACTATTCACCCTCATCCACTAAACAGGATATGCCCTTCTTAGTTTTATACCTGAGTTAAATACTCTCTCAAATAGAGGAATAAGAAGCAGTGGCCTGAGTCCATCTATCCATCAGGTCATAGGCACCAATGTTCTCCCACTTCTCTGGTTAGACTGTTGACTTAGCCTGTTCACTTACACAAGCATGGTCCAATCACAACACATATTAAAGAGAGTGAACAGGGCTTGTTTTCATGCTGGCAAATGATGCTTGGCAGTAAGTGAAACAAAGCAAGAGCAAGAAGATTATGGTTATCCCAAGAACTGCCATAAAGTAGAGGGTGGCTCACTGGCTGAAGGATGAGGTTTTCTCTCTCCCACTTGCTGGTGGGAGAAGCCCTGGAGTTCCCCTCCAGGTCTAGGCATTCCAGTCTTGGTAGGAGTGAACATGATAGTATGTCTGACTTGAGTTGCTCATTTGTTGGTTGGAATCCAGAGAACCTTTCCACATGAAAAGGCAATTACTTGGAGACTATCTCATTTCCTTAGCACTCAATTATAATGTGTGGAGCTTCCACTAGGGATTCACAAAGGAACTGAAAGTAGATGGCCTCAAGGAGAAAAAACAGATATTTGGCTTTGCACAATTTGCTGACTCATGGTGTGAAACGATTCATCCTGGAGAATCCTAACCATATACATTAGGATTAAGGTAAAAGTGTTTAATCACATTTTATAACCAGCTTTCTTGCAGGCTAGTTGACAGGGCTAATTATAGGATAACTGAATGTGTTATCAGAATCTGGGCAGAGAGCTAACTAAATATGTTAGAAAAGTAAAGTTGAAAAGGAGGAATGACCAAAAAATGATCAGAGAGAATGGAGGAAAGATCAGCCTTTTCCTCAATTCATGTTCACCTGCTGTTTCTAATTCAGTTTCAAAAGAAAAAGAAAATGTCAATTGACCAGGTACTTCAAAGACTGCTAGTTTGCATATAAAATAAAGTCAGCTTTCAAAATATGGCTGTTTATTATGTTGTTTAGAAAACATTTGCTGGGCTATTCAAATGGTGAATACTAATTTTGACTTAATGGATCAGGGAAGCCTGAGAGATTCAAATTCCCATAGAGATTGTCAAGTTCATGCATTGTAGGAATCTTTATTAACTGTGTTTTGTTAAACCATTATTAGATTGTTGTAGTTGGCTAGGTTCATATTTAATGCTAAAATATCTACCAACTTCCATATATCAGATTCATACAACATGCTAAGTCAAAAAGAAATTGACTATATTTAGGCTTAACACAACTTTCTAAACAGTTAGCCATGTCCACTGAATGTGTCCATCATAGCTATGCAGAATAATATGCTTAAAACATCGGATCCTGGAAAACTCACTATTACAATTTATTTGTGATTTCATGAAAGCACAGTGGTACCTGTACCTAAGAACGCCTCTACTTATGAACTTTTCTAGATAAGAACCGGGTGTTCAAGATTTTTTTTGCCTTTTCTCAAGAACCATTTTCCACGTACAAACCCGAGCCTCTGAAACTGTAACCGGAAAAGACAGGGAGAAGACACCGTGGGGCCTCTCTAGGAATCTCCTGGGAGGAAACAGGGCTGGAAAAGGCAGGGAGAAGCCTCCATGGGGCCTCTCTAGGAAACAGGGCCTCCACCCTCCCTCTGGTTTCCCCAATCACACAAATTATTTGCTTTTACATTGATTCTTATGGAGAAAATTGTTTCTTCTTGCAAACTTTTCTACTTAAGAACCTGGTCATGGAACGAATTAAGTTCGTAAGTAGAGGTACCACTATATCGCTAATCCAGTAATGCAGGGGTCCCCAAACTTTTTACACAGGGGGCCAGTTCACTGTCCCTCAGACTGTTGGAGGGCCGGACTATAAAAAAAACTATGAACAAATCCCTCTGCACACTGCACATACCTTATTTTAACATTGAAAAAAAATGGGAATGTACTATTTAGAGGGAGGGAAGAAGTCTGAAATTCATACATGTTTATGTTTTGTTTTTAATTTTCTTTTGTTAACATCTGATTGGCTATACAAGGTTTTATTGGTTTATAGAAAAATGTATAAAAATATTTATAGAAAAATATATAAAGAAGGAAGCACTTTGGCATAATGATTAATAAGTTAGAAATATAATTGGTGTTGTACTTTTTGAAGGAACATTAAGGAGGGAATTTAATTAAAAGAAAAGTATGTACCTGGATGACAACATTAGAAAAAAAACTTCCAACTTTTTTGATGATTGATATTAGTTACTGACAAAATACCGCATTTTATTCAGGGAAAATTAGATGGTACATTGTATTGTTTGAATGTATGTTGAGAGAAAAATTTTAAAAAATGTACACCCCCCCAAAAAAAAGTCTTTCCTTCCTCCGTCCTTCCATTCATTTCATTCTTCCTTCCTTCCTTGTTCCCTCCATTTCTTCTTCCTTCCTTCCTTCCTTTTCCTGCCATTTCTCCTTCTTTCCCTCCCTCCCTCCTTCCCACTTCTCTCTTCCCTCTCTCTTTTTTTCCTTCTTTCTCATTTGTTTTGTTTCCCTCTCCCTCGTTCTTTCCCTCCATCATTTTCTCATTTTTCTCTTTTTCTCTCTCACATTCCCTCCCCCTCACTTGTTTTCTCTCTCTCTCTCTCTCCTTTTCTTCTCTCTTCCTTCCTCTCTTCTTTTTTTTTTCTGCCCTGCAACACGCCGCGGGGCAGTCGGCTGCAAGCAGAAGCTCCCAAGACGGTGGCACCGACGTCGGGTCGTAGTACATTGCTGGCGCTGCGCTGGGCATGGGCACGGGGCAGCGCCAGCAATGTACGGAGTCCTGCAACACATCAAGCCGCCGCCGCCGGTGCCTTGCAGCCAACCGCCCCACCGCCGCCTTACAACTACTGCTGTGCCCTCCCGCTTGACCCACGCTGCGCCATCTTCGTGGCTTGCCCTGCTGCCCCGCGCCCACCAGAGCTCCCGGTGCGGCCGAAGCGCGGGGCGGAGTAGGTGGCGACGGCTGCTTCAGGCCCACCCCCGAGCTGAGCTTCCTTTGGCTTCCTTTGAGGCAAAAGCTGCAAAGTTCACCTGCCGCCTCGAAGGAAGCCAAAAGAAGCTCAGCTCAACGAGGACCAGCTGTTGGTCCCTTGAAGCTGCCACCGCCGCCGCCCCGCCCACTGCGGAGATCCCTTCGCCCGAACGGGGCCGGCGGGCTCAAAGGACCAAGAGCCGGTCTTTCTCGGCGCTGAATTGTTGCAGCCTCAGCCTCCGGGCGAAGGGATCTCCTCAAGCAACGCAGCTCCGAAAAGGACCGGCTCTTGGTCCCTTGAACCTGCCGCCGCCTCCGTTCGGGCGAAGGGATCTCCGCAGTGGGCGGCGGTGGTAGCTTCAAGGGACCAAGAGCCGGTCCTCGTTGAGCTGAGCTTCCTTTGGCTTCCTTCGAGGCGGCAGGTGAGCTTTGCAGCTTTGCCCCGAAGGAAGCCAAAGGAAGTTCAGCTCGGGGGCGGGCCTGAAGCAGCCGCCGCCGCCTACTCCGCCCCACGCTTCGGCTGCGCCGGGGCCAAGTAAGCCGAGGCTAGGCCCGTCGCCCCCGGCTCCAAGCGCGGGGCCTGGGCGGCGGGCAACCATAGGGAGGGCCTCCCCGTCGCCTGGCCGGGACATTGTGGCCGTTAACAATTTAGTGCGCGGGGGTCCTGATGGCTTGTTTACTGCCCCCTCCAGACGCTCTTGCAGAGCTTCCAGGCTCCCTGCGGGGCAGCAAAGCAGCAAAAAAGCAACACTCTCCCGATCTCTCTCTCCCTCTCTTTCTTGCTTTATTTTTCTCTCTCAGTCCCTTTCTATGTCTCCCTCTTTCTCTCTCTCCCTCTCCGCAGCAGACCCCCCCAACAGCAAAAGTGCCCAAACGCGCGCAAACCTCATCGGTGCAAAAAAAAAAAAAAAGCGGCACTGGAGGGACCAAGACGGTCTGCAGCTGAGCGTCTGGAGGAGGAGGAGGCGGAAAGCCAGGGGGCGGGGAGGAAAGCAATTGGCTAATTTCTTTCTCAGAGGAACTGTTGCTGCTCTGCCATAGGGTGCTTTCCTCCCCGCCCCCTGGCTTTCCTCTTCCTTGCCACCGCCAGACGCTCAGCAGCAGAGTGGAGGGGAGATTTGGAAACTTAGTACATTATATATGGTAAAATCTTGTACGCTGCTGCGGGCCGGGTAAATAGCCTCAGCGGGCCGCATCCGGCCCGCGGGCCGTAGTTTGGGGACCGCTGCAGTAATGGGATCCATAGTAATGAGATATGCAAATGTTAGTCAGGGTCTAGATTAGTAGCTTTCTCTAAACATCAATGAAATTGAATTTCCAGTTCTTCCCCTAAGAGACTAAGACTAAGGTCAGAACCTAGCAAGGAATGTGTTAGGCTAGCGAAGAATATGTGTACACACAAAAACATGAATGTATGTATGTATGTATGTATGTATGTATGTATGTATTCCAATTTCTTTACATCTGGAATGATTTTCTCCTTAGTGACCCTAGAACAGTTCAAAGAACCAAACTTTTGTCAGGAATAAGATAGACATTTCTTTAATTTTTTTAAAAAAACAGTTTTTGATAGGGCATGCATATCTTGTCTTTTCTCTTCCTTTTCTCCTTCCTTCCACCCTTAAATTCACGACAAAAGGAAAGTATTTATTACCAGGAAGGCTACACCCTGAGGCCAAAACTAGTCATCTTTGATTTAATGTTCAGCTGGAGTTGCTGAATTAAATGCAGTTTTGTTTTTATCTATTTGCATGGAAGGGTTCCAGATAAAACAACAGCTCTAGTGACCTGAGAGCACTTGTGTCATGATAATTAGGTTTGAAAACTCATATATTGTTTTCATAAGACTATTACATTTTCCATAATTACATTAAGCAAAAAATAAGGATGCATGGCAATAATATTTATTATTAATACCAGACTCGAAAGGCTTACAACATGTGAAATTGAAGGTAAAAGGCCTTGAAGACAAGCTGAGCTCCAAAACAATGTACCAGAGCCCAAGCTTTCAACAAGTCATTACTGCAGGCATTTAAAGAGAAGCAATGATAGAGTGAAAAATACCCCAGATGATTTCAGCTTCCATTTCGAATTCTGTACTCCAAAGTGTTTTACTGCTTCCAATGCAACAATGTTTTGAAGTCCCATTGTTTTCAAAATTTGTTACTGGAGCTATGGGAGACATATTTATCTCAAGTATAAGAAAGTAATTGCTATGGAGCCAGGAGAAACAGCTCAAACTAGCCTCTCTTAGTGCATGTGTGTGTGTGTATGTGTGTGTATGTATGTATGGATATTTTATAGAATATAAATGCAGTGGTATCTCTATTTAAGAACTTAATTCATTCTGTGACCAGGTCCGTAAGTAGAAAAGTTTGTAAGTAGAAGCAATTTTTCCTATAGGAATCAATGTAAAAGCAAATAATGCATTCAAACCCATCAGGAAAGAAATAAAAACTTGGAATTTGGGTGGGAAGAGGAGGAGGAAGAAGAGGAGGAGGACAGTCACTGCCTAGAGCAAAGGGAACATTTCTTTTCTCTGGGCGCTGGCAGAGGTTCATTCCCTCTCCAAGCACCCAGAGAAAGGGAAATGCTTCGTTTGCTCTGGACTGCCAAAGCATCCTTAAGCAAGGGCTCCTTGCTTGCTGGGATCCTCTGGCAGCCCAGAAAAGCCCAAGATGGCCAGGATTAAAGGGGGAATGGCAGGAAACTGGCCAGACCTTCGTGTCACTCTCAAATTTCCTGGAAATTTTTTCTGCGCTCGGGTTCTTAAGTAGAAAATGGTTCTTAAGAAGAGGCAAAACAATCTTGAACACCCGGTACTTATCTAGAAAGGTTCCTAAGTAGAGGTGTTCTTAGGTAGAGGTACCACTGTACATATATCCAGGGGTGGGCTGCTGGCCGGAACGCTAAATTGGGCTCTTCGCCACAGCTCGTGAGTACTTGTGGGGCCAGCGTCATTTTGCTTCTGTACCTGTGGAGATAGCAAAATCGTGCACGGAGCCACAGGTACGCTTGTTTTTCAGAAATATTTTTTTGCTTCCAAGTATGCCGAAACACAGGCGCACCTGTGGCTCCGTGCGTGATTTTGCTATCCCCACAGGTGCAGAAGCAAAATCGTGCTGGCCCCAATTTAGTGTTCCGGCTAGAGCCCACCCCTGCATATATCCATATGTATAAAATATCCATCCATCCATCCATCCATCCACCCACCCACCCACCGTTTCCTGGTCTTTCACAGTTAATATGAAGGTAAAACATCAGGAGTCTCATTTCAGTTTTCAGAATAAAAACTTGTTACAGATACTTACATATTCAAGCTACCTTTGTTTCCCTCTTGGCGCCCTATATACTTTGAAACATGTTTTCCGAACATTTGTAATTTCTTTAAAAATGCTTGTTTTCTATTGAGTCTTTGGGCCTTTCTCCATAGCTGAAGTATACCCAAATTGACAGCAAATTATACTGGCATGAAATGTGCTTTTCCCATTGCCAATTTCTGTCTTGTCTCTATTGCTCCTCTTTTCATTGACAGTAAATACCTGATTTCCCTTTAATGTGCAGGATGACAAAACTTACCAGTCTTAATACATCTTGAATTTGTATGTCTCCAGAATATGAGACATATAAAATATGCTGATATTAAATAGAATTTGCTTTTCAGTTGGTTAAGCTGTTTAGATCACTGAAGCAAATAAAAAATATGGCATTTTTAAATTCTTGGCTATATGTTGGTTAATTCTGAGGAGACAATCAAGACACTATTGAAGAGAGTTTGCAGTAGGAAGGGACAAGGAGAAAATGAGATGTTGGTGTACTTTTAACAAATACATTCTGTACTAAGTCTTGTACATCAATCAACCAGAACTAATCTAATGGTAAACATATACCGTAAGAGCAAAAGGACTGCTCAATCCTCTTAGCTTTAATTAAATACCTTAAGAGATTTTTCCCCCTTAACCACTATAAGGGATTAATTAATTTGTGACAAAATTGTTTGCTCTTTGGGCTGGACCTCTATAAATCAAAGATTATCAAAAGTTGTTTAGTCCAGGAATGACAATATAACAGCATTCTTTCTGAAGATATTTAGCACAAATGCATGGATATAATTTTGGCGATGCATCTAAAAAGAAAACTCTTCTGTTTAGTTTTGTGTTGAGGTTATGCAACTTGGTAAAAGAAGTTTATGATTCTTGGTAATGCCAATTTTGTGTTTATGAATTGCAAAGAAGGTGAAGATGCAGGAGGGTGGGACGATGGAAGTAAAGCTTAAATCTAGCTATCATACTGTAATGGATGATTGGTAAAAAATCCAACTAATTCAAATTTCAAGGTTCTATCATATCTCAAGACCTAAAATGGCCACCTAACATCAAAAACATCATCAAAAAAGTACAACAAAGAATGTTCTTTCTGTGCCAACTCAGAAAGCTCAAACTGCCCAAGGAGCTGCTGATACAGTTCTACAGAGGAATCATTGAGTCTGTCATCTGCACCTCTATAACTGCCTGGTTTGGTTCTGCAATCCAACAAGACCGACACAGACTTCAGAGGATAATCAGAACTGCAGAAAAAACAATTGCTGCCAACCTGCCTTCCATTAAGGACCTGTATACTGCAGTACACAAGTAAAAAAGAGAGCTGTGAAAATAGTTACTGACCTCTCCCATCCTGGACATAAACTGTTTCAACTCCTACCCTTAAAACGTCACTACAGAGCACTGCCCACCAAGAGAACTAGACACAAGAACAGTTTTTTCCCCAAACGTCATCACTCTGCTAAACAAATAATTCCGTCCACTCTGTCAAACTATTTACTAAGTCTGAACTACTATTACTACTAGTTTTTTTCTCATCATTTCTATCACCCATTTCCTCCCAGTAATGACTGTATGACTGTAACTTGTTGCTTGCATCCTTAAGATTTTTATGAATATTGATTGTTTCCACATTGCTTATTTGACCCCTATGGCAATCATTAAGTGTTGTACCTCATGATTGTTGACAAATGTATCTTTTCTTTTATGTACACTGAGAGTATATGCACCAAGACAAATTCCTTGTGTGTCCCATCACACTTGGCCAATAAAGAATTCTATTCTATTCTAATTTTACAAGTCTTCTTATACATAGATTGATCTGCTGTCACATTGAGAAATGTTTGGGTCTCAATTGCTTCCTCCAACTAAGAACTATTTGCTTCTATTTTGCATGTGTCCGTAGATGTATTTAGTAAAATAATTAACAAAAGGTGTTACCCAGTGGTGGATTCCTACCGGTGCAGTAGGCTATGCTGCACTGGTAGTGGCCACTAGATTGCACAATTTGCATCCAACCACTCCAGTACGAGTCCATCAGGTGGTGCCATCTTTTTTCTTGATTTTTTTTCAACCTTTTTTACTTTCTGCGTATGTGCAGAAGCAAAAATCTCATGCGGGGATGTTCACACGTGTAAGATTTTGGTAATTTTTTGTGTCCCCTTGGAAGATTTTGGTGCCATTTTGCTTCCTGCACATACGTGGAAGCAAAATTATACGAGGGACAAGCGCGCAGGCGTGCCCAAATGAAGAGGATGTGCACACAGCACACCAGTTTGCAGATAAGTGCAACCTGCCACTGGTGTTACCTTTCTTTTCTATTAGAGTCACAGACTGATGGGATAGAAGGAAAAAGCTTTTCGATACTTCCAGTTTTGGGGGCCTCCCTGAATTATATTCATTGACGTTTCACATGATGAGATTTTAAAACCTATACAATATTTTCTATGTAGGAAAAGTTTTAATCTGATTTATCGGTAATTGATACTTAAATTTTAAAACTTTAGCTTTAACTTTAACTTTTCCCTTACTAGTATTGAGTATCAACTTTCTCCCCCCTCCTCTTTCTCTCTCTCTCTCTTTTAAAAAAAGCAGAATATCAGTGATGCACATATATCTGCCAACATTTTTGTGTAGCTGCTGTACTACATTTCAGAATTATCCATTTGCTTATAAGCCGTGGAAAAATGTCTAAGCATGATCTAATCCGTCATAGTAAAGTTTATACGTTTTTGCTTTTCTTAAATAAGCAAATGACTCATGTCAAAAAGATAGATTTATGAATGAGATTGTGAGGGGTTTATACAAGCGAAGCATAATGGAAAATTAACTATGAATACTTTGATCTAAATGACCTGTGTATATTTTGTTTCATATGAAGAATTTTGGCTATAGTCCTAAAGAATGGATGTTTAATGGGAATTCGTTCCATTGAATACAATAGGACTTAGTCTGAATAAGCATTCACATCATTGCACTGTAAGAATGTTGTTAAACAATTAGCAAGAGTGCCAAGTAAATTAGTGTTTAATTAGGAAGCTGGAAAATAGCTACAGATAATCCCCCCCCAAAAAACATTCAGCTTCAGACTAATGTAAATGTACTGTAGGTTACGAACAGCATAAAAACACAATCCAGCCTAATAATGCATTTTTATTTCATTATTCTCCTGTGTGCTGCTAAGGAGAGTCCAAGCATGGGTTAACTTTGTTGGTTGCCATGGGGACTGAGTTAATTAATTGAATTAAACATGCCTTCTCTGTTCCACTGGCTGTGATGAGTCAGTTTTCAAACTCAGTCAGAGGGATGTAATTTTTTTTAGCTCACCTTTTAGCTTACCTTTTTTTTTTGCAAAGACTGAACGTTTATGCTTGGACTCTTCTTGATTACGAGAGTACACTATTTCTGCCAGCGTGTGTGCAGGTTTGCTGGTACACTGTCGAGAACTGCTATCACCTAACAGCTGAAGCAAACTGTGTTCCTGTCTTGTGGGGCTATACTCTTAGTGGAACAGCCATAGGCATAGGCAAGTCATCCACGTCTTTCTTGTTGTGGAACAAGCTGATTAATACTCAAAGGATCCATGATCGAATGTGAGGAGGTAGGAAAGTAGCGGAAAGACTTGTTTTGGCTCTGTGACTGGCAGAGGCCACTTTAAAGGCAACCATGGCCATTTTAATTGGAGCAATGTGCCTGTCACCAGGCAGATTTCATCACAGTGGCCATTTTGTTTAGTCATTACTCCATTGCTTTTAGTGCCAGTGGCCATTTTGAGAGGCTAGTATGGCTGCACAGCTTCTGATCGCCATTTTGCTGGTGCTTTTAGGATTAGAGAAATACAGATGATTGCTGCATGTGCAATAGCCACTTATCACTGCATTTTCACAGTGCCTTGCTTGTCTAGCCATTTCCAGCTGCTACTTGTTTATGCTTCAGGTGAGTGTTGTTCCTGGGGATCTGTGGGACAGTGATAGTCATTTCCTTACCCAGTCACATTATAGGAGTCCTTGCCTCTGGGCACTACTCCTTTTTGCCTCTTTGCCCCAGAGGCATGGTATTGCCCTGATTTAGTGTGATGCAGGGCTTCATTTGACTTCATCATGTCTGGAAAGGCAGGAAGCCTCCTCCTCTTCTTCTGCCCCAAGAAAGCCACAGCCAAAGCTTGACTTTTTTGAAAGACAGGGTTACAAAAGAAAAGGCCTCTAAAACCACTGAGAAGCAGTCATCTGCAGCAGCATTGAAACATAAGTAGAGGTATCCCTGTCACAGTCACCCCAACAGGTGGCCCCACTATTACTACAGTTTCTTGCCTTCTCTTCTAGCCCAGGGGGCTCGTCGGACTCCATTAGCTTCTCTACCCATGGATATAGGTGTGGCATTTGACAGGGACTGGTCGTCGAATAGGCTCATGGCATCCCATGGCATAGTGCAAGAAGACACCCAATTGTCAGGGAAACAGCTTGGTTTGACCTCAGGAGCTTCTAATCCTAGGGTGCGTCTCACAGCAACATTCACTCCTAGTGTGCCAAGGCTCCACCCTATGAAAGATAGCTGACAATGTCTTCCAGGAGAATGTACAGGACCTTAAACCCTCTCTATCAGTTGGACCAGATGGCCTATGTGCATACTTCCTAAAAAAACTCTCTTCTGCTATAGCTGAACCACTAAGCATAATCTTCAAAAAATCCCTCAGAAGCAGCACATATCCTAAGCTATGGTCAAAAGCTATGGTCATCCCCATCTTCAAAGAAGGAGACCCCTCTCTTGTTGATAACTACAGACCAATATCACTATGCTGTGTCCCATATAAAGTCATGGAATCAATTATAAATCAATCAATTACTCTCCACCTAGAAACTAATAATCTGTTCTCTAACAAACAATTTTGGATTCAGAAAAAAAATATCCTGCAACCTACAGCTCCTCCACTGCAAAAACTTATGGACAACTCATCTTGATCAAGGGAAATCTATAGATGCAATTCATATTGACTTCTGCAAAGACTTCGATTCAGTGGTCCATGACAAACTACTTCTAAAACTCAAATCCTATGGCATCTCAGGATCCCTCCACAGATGGATTATAGCATTCCTGTCAAACAGACAACAAGTGGTTAAAATAGGAAGCACCATATCTACCCCTGTCCCTGTTAAAAGTGGTGTCCCTCAAGGTAGTGTTCTGGGACCAACGCTCTTTGTTCTCTACATCAATGACCTTTGCGATCTCATCATAAGCAACTGTGTTCTTTTTGCTGATGATGTAAAACTCTTCAACACCACTGATAACACAACTGCTCTCCAAAAAGACCTAGACTCTGTTTCTGATTGGTCCAACACATGGTAACTCCAAATCTCAACCAGCAAATGCTCTGTCCTTCACATCGGCAAAAAGAATAAAAACTCCAAATACAAACTGAATAAACAAATTATCACAGATAATCCCCACCCAGTCAAGGACCTCAGAGTACTAATAACTAAAGACTTAAGTGCCAAAGCCCATTGCAACAACATCGCCAAGGAGGCTTTAAGAGTTGTTAATCTAATCCTACATAGCTTCTGTTCTGTTTTGCCAGACCTGTCCTAGAATATAGCTCATCTGTTTGGAATCCATACCACATTTCTGACATTAATACCCTCGAAAATGTCCAGAGATACTTCACCAGAAGAGCTCTTCACTCCTCTACCGGTAACAGAACACCCTACGAAACTAGATTTACAATCCTGGGTCTAGAAAGCTTAGAACTAAGATGCCTCAAACATGATCTAAGTATTTCCCACAAGATCATATGCTGCAACGTCCTGCCTGTCAAGGACTACTTCAGCTTCAACCACAACAACACAAGAGCCCACAACAGATACAAGCTTAATATTAACTGCTCCAAACTTGACTGCTCCAAACTTGTCTGGTGACGAAAGTCTGCTCCCTGACCAGCCAGTCTTTACAGATCCATTAAAGCAGCCTTATTTAAAACACTTCTCCATAAAGCTAAGCTCACAGTCAACATTGGTATCTCTTCAAAGTCCTTGGACCGCCCAGTGGATATTGATCCAGCTGCGGGCTTGTTTTCAGAGCTTAAGCATGAATCTGAAGTTATGCCATCCTCTAAGCAGTTTATCAACACTATCAAGAGGTCCTGAGATCATCTATCTGCTACCCCCAGTCCTACTTTGTCCGAACATAAATTCTATTGTTTTGGGTCAGACGTGGAAGAGTTGTTACAGCTTCCATCTGTGGACCTCCCTGTCATCAATCTGGTGTCATCAACGTCCCAGACTGTCAACCAATGGCTAAAGGCCTGCATTGCCCAGCCTATAAAGGACAGTCCAGGCCAGTTCCCAGTAGAATAACGGTGTATTCCACCTGTAGCATGGCCACCTCCGTGGACTGGGCCATGCAAGCATCTATTGGAGACATATGTAGAGCGGCCATGTGGACTATTCCTTCACCGTTTGTCAAGCATTACAAACTGGACATATTTGCCTTGCCCAAGACGGCCTTTAGCAGGCAGGTACTTTGGAGGGTCTGCTGCACTTCTTCTCCCCTGAATCAGCCTTCTTCTGCCCATGAAATTTAAGTTTGGGTATATCCCAGGCCTAGACTCTCCTTAGAAGCTTACCTTAATGGTTTTCTCTGTGCACTGCAGGGAGAGACCAAACCCGCCCTGGCTTCTTGGTCCAGGGTCATTGGATTCCTGTTTCCTTTGTCCTGACTTGGATGGATATACACACCTTTGTTTGAAAACTGACTCATCACAGCATGTGGAGCAGAGAGGGTGTGTTTAATTCAATTAATTAACTCAGTCCCTTAGCAGCCAACAAAGTTAACCCATGCATGCACTGTCCCTGCAGCGCACAGAGAAGACCATTCAGGTAGGCCAACAATAATTTTCAATTCCCTTTAAAAACAAGGTATTATCCACAATTTATTTTATTGATAAATAGTTATTTAAATTCTGTTTTATTTTGAATCAACAGAAATATTTATAGAACATATGAGAAAACATTTAATATGTCATGATTTTATGTTTTTAGACAGGATTACAAACCATATGACAACCATATTTTTACAAATCTTATGGGTTTTAATATAGTACTCAAAAGGAGGAAGCAATTTCTAATCCATACCATGTGGGTAGTGTCATTATATAGATGTATCACCAGATGGTGCTAGACTTATATAACCCTTGGGATTGTATTATTTGGCTGTGTAAGTAGCAAATTCCCTTCAGCATAACTCCAATATGTAGCAAATTATACTTTTTATTTAGCACTGTCAAACCAAACAAATTGACAAGAAAATATAAATAAAGTGAACATTAGAAATACAGTATCTTCTAATGCTCAACACTTCCATTGGAGGAAATGCCCTTTAAGGAAAGAAGTTCTTCCCTGGCCCAGCCACTCCCTTGTGATCTGCTGCAGCTTGCAGGGATTACCTCTGTCTCCCAGGGAGGTTATGAAGCTCATTAAAGCCTAGTACGAAGAGGTGGTTCAGTTCCAGGCTCAGGTATCGCCTACAAGGCAGAGCCTGAGGAAACGGAAGGCAAAATGTGCCCAGGGACAATTAAATTAAATGCCATTTAATTGGTGACGGTCGCTGTAGGACAACTATAAGTCAAAGTCAAATTGACAACAACAACAAGGTTCTCCACTGCCATCCCTGGCTTCCAGGCAGGGAATACAAACAACTACTATGAAGAATCACCATCTGAAGAAGAGGCTACTACAGTCCCACTGGCAGGCTTGCTCTGGTCGGGCACCACAGAATGCCCAGGAATGGCTTGCTGGAGCTGCGAATGCCAGTTGAGCAGTGGCTGAACATCCTGGTGACTCTTCTTGAGGATTTTTTTAGCATTGGCCTCAGTGCCAAGGAGTCTGAAGAGCTTCTATGACTGCCATCCATCCCCATGCAGCTGAACAGTACCAAGACGCATGCCCTGGTCCTGGACTTGCTAACTAACATCAAGTGGATTCACTAGCCAATATGAAGTGGCAGCCAAAACTTCAGTGGCAGCCAAAGAGTTTAAACTGCTCCTGGTCATCGATGAGCCTCAGACAGACTGCTTCCTCAAGCGAAGACGGCTTCAATTCGTTTGGGGTGGTTGCTGGTCAACATTGATGCCATTTTTGCTGCAGTGTTTGTGTGTGTGTGTGTGTGTGTGTTGCTGTCAGCTTCTACACTACCAACTCCCCCAAGGCCTGTTACTATGTTGCAGAGAATTGCAGGCCCAACTTCATTATGGGGGAGAACGACAAACAGCTACAGAAAATCTTGAAGGTGGAAAAAAATCTTCCCTTCCAGGAAAGACAAATCCATGCTGGTTTGGGAGGCTAGTACATATGCCTTCCACACATTTCCTTGTATTTCCCTGCATTAACTGTCTGCTGTGCTTGATATTTTTTATTTTTGGTCCTTGAGGTGTGTGCTTGTATGTCTGTGTGATGATATGGATGGATTGGATAGAGTGAATGGAGTTGGAGTGACTAAACTGGGGAGGAATGAGAGACCCAGGGGCAAGAAATTGAGCCCCTTCTGCTGTTTAAACAGAAGCAGATTGGGGCTCTGTTATGACCCTCTGCCTGTTATGGATGGGAGGTGAAGTAGTGAGGGTGGGGGACCTCTGGGTAACTGAAGAGCCTGGGTATTGCAGTTATTAATTGGAGAGGTAGATATGGCAGGAGCCATGTAATAGGCCACTCCCGGGGAACTAGGATTTGCTGTTTCAAAGCGATTACTTGTCCCAGCCCCTTTGGTTCTAGTTCATTTGTATACCTGGTAACTTGGGTTGTCAGGGCCCTGGGCTCAAGTTGCTGTTGTTTAATGCCAGGTCTATTATTAACAAGGCACCCCTCATTCGGGACTTAATCTTGGAGGAGGGAGCTGACCTGGCATGTATAACTGAGACCTGGCTGGGCCAGGAGAGGGGTGTCACTCTCTCAGAGATGTGCCCAGATGGGTTTCAAGTACTGCATCAGCCATGACTCCAGGAAAGGGGTGGAGGAGTGGCAATTATTGCCCGCAAGAGTCTTCTTCCTCACAGAATCCCTGACCTGGAGATTGCTGGGTGTGAGTTTCTCCATTTGAAATTGTAATTTAAGCTATCATTGCGTACATTATATGTCACCTTTAAAATTCTTATTTTTAAGATATTAAAAAAAGTCATTTTGGATGAGATCTGTGGAAATAAGTAAGTAAGTAAGTAAGTAAGTAAGTAAGTAAGTAAGTAAGTAAGTAAGTAAGTAAACAAACAAATAAATGTGATAGAGTTCACCTATGTGGATTTTCCTCCTGAAACCACAAAAAATTCTTCACATGAAAGATGAAGCATACTTTCTCTTCTGATAAAGAAGACACCAATCATATCTTCTGTCCTAATATAAAGAAACATTTGTTTTTCTCTTATGAGGAACATTCATTCATTAAATGTTCCATCCAGAAAACATTTCCTTCTTCAGTGAAGGTGCTGAAAAGAATCAGACTGGAAAAAAAAGAAGAAATAAAATAGAATAGGAATTATTTGTGGGGGGAAAACACCCAGACTTGCATAATCATTCAATATGCATACTGTGGGAGAGTGAGGGAAACATAATGTCTTAAAAATAATTTGCATTGGAAATTTAAGATGTCTTATTGCAGTGGAGAAGACTGTAGTCAACAACAAAGAATAACCAGTCTACTAAGGTAACAACTCTTGATGGACAACAAAAGGCTTGTAGTTCTTCTTTCTGATGCTTTGGTATCCTTGAATGAAAGATGGCTTGAAATAGACAACCGTCCTCTCTAAAATAGATCACATGGTTAGCCTAAATAAGAGATGCAGCTTAAAAATTCCTAAAACCTTTTTGAGGAATTTGATAGAAATTACTACTCTCCTTCCAATTGGCTTTGAGATTCCTACCATTATCCTTTATTTATAATAGCAGAATAGGTAAATTCTAATTAACTCTTACAGAAGGTTTAGAGACTGCTGCTTGTTTGCGTCTTTTCTGCTACTCATCATGTGTGAATGGCCACCTAAGTGACAAGAGATTATTTTCCACTCCTGCCATGCAAAACTCTTTTACACAGACAAAACCTGATACCTTCTCTACTTGTGTTCAACTCATTTCCTTTCTTAATGCAGGCTACAACTATTCCTGACCTATCTAGATATTTAAGTAAAAGAAAGCAATTTACAAAGGCTGAAAATTGGAAAGAACTTGCAATCCCATTACTATTCCAGGTAAATATTTGATCCTCCTTTGTCATATAAAGTACACAAAATATCACAAAGCATAGGAGGGAACAATAAGCAGAGACAGATCATACACAGATTGATAGTACAAAAAGTCTTCGGAGAGGGGCGGCATACAAATCTAAATAATAAATAAATAAATAAAATAAATGTTGTAATTAGTAATAAAGGAAAAGGGTTCTCAGGAGTTGCCACAAAGAAGACGAAATCAAACTACAGTGGAACCCCGACATAAGAGCTGCTCTACTTAAGAGCAACTCGAGATAAGAGCTGGGAGGGGAGAGATATTTTTGTTCTACTTACAAGCCCAAATTCGAGATACAAGCGCCAAGGAGCTGTCTCCTGAAGCCAAACGCTAACTTCCGCGTTCGGCTTCAGGAGACAGCTGCGAAGCGGCGCGCGTGTTTTAAAAGGTTGCAGCCGGCCTGGGGGGCTCGGGGGGGGGTGCTTGCAGCTTTCTTTCTTGCTCTTTTTCTTTCTCTCTTTTACCTTCCCTTCCTCTATTTCTTCTTTTCTTTCTCCTTCCCACCTTCTTCCCTCCCTCCCTCCCTTCACTCATTCCTCTCTTACTCTCCCCTTTCATAAGTTTCCTTGCTTCCTTCCTCTGTTCCTGTCCCTTCCCCCTTTCTTTCTTTCTTTCTTTCTTTCTTTCTTGCTTTCTTTCTTGCTCTTTTTCTTTCTCTCTTTTACCTTCCCTTCCTCTATTTCTTCTTTTCTTTCTCCTTCCCACCTTCTTCCCTCCCTCCCTCCCTTCACTCATTCCTCTCTTACTCTCCCCTTTCATAAGTTTCCTTGCTTCCTTCCTCTGTTCCTGTCCCTTCCCTCTTTCCTTCCTTCCTTCCCACCCTCCGTCCATTCATTCACCCATTCCTCTCTTGATCGCTTAAAGCCGGTCCCTGGTGCAAAAAGGGTTGGGGACCTCTGTCCTACAGGATTGGGTGGCAGAGAAGTTGAACATATGTAAATTTAAAAGTTTAAGAAAGTTTACAAGTTAAGTGAAAGAAACTTCATTATTCATTTATATGTACATGTACATTTCTTCATTAAAAACATGTCTTTCTGCATAATTTAGACTAACTTTGTGAGTTTTTTGAGGCCTGGAACCAATTAAAATTATTTACATTAATTCCTATGGGGAAAAGTCGTTCGAGATAAGAGCTGCTCGACTTAAGAGCCCAGGTCCGGAACGAATTAAACTCGTATCTCAAGGTACCACTGTATTCTCCAAAGCACCTAAGGATAGAACAAGACGCAATGGGTGGAAACTAATCAAGGAGAGAAGCCACTTAGAACTAAGAAGAAATTTCGTGACAGAGAGAACAATTAATCAGTGGAACAATTTGCTTCCAGATGTTGTGAATGCGCCAACACTAGAAGTTTTTAAGATGTTGGACAACCATTTGTCTGAAGTGGTGTAGGTTTTCTTGCCTAAGTAGGTGGTTAGACTAGAAGACCTCCAAGATACTGTCCAACACAATTTATTAATATGTTGTCTGTCGCATTCTCTAGTTTCCTTGTGTATCCAATATTCACAGTCAACCTCTATACCTTTACTCTTTTTGTAGACAGACGAGAGTTTCCCAAAAGATAGAAGAAAGATATTATTGGAAATAAAGATAATTCTGGAGTCTAGCACTTTGTTTTGTCACATGACAACTTCCCTTTTTTAGAATAATAAAAATATTGTTCTAAAAGTATAGAAAGCCAAACAGGGCAGGAAGAGTATTTAGTACCCAGATACCTGCCTTGTCTTCTTCTTCTTCTTCTTCTTCTTCTTCTTCTTCTTCTTCTTCTTCTTCTTCTTCTTCTTCTTCTTCTTCTTCTCCTCCTCCTCCTCTTCCACTTCCTCTTCTGCTTCTGCTTCTGCTTTTTCTTCTTCTTTGAAACCAGGTTGCAACGCCTTGGTCTCTTCAGCCTTGAAAGACGGCATTTAAGGGGTGACTTGATCAAAGTGTATAAAATCATTCATGGGATAGAAAAGGTGGATGGAGAAAAATTCTTTTATCTATCACACAATACTAGGACAAGGGGGCACTCCCTAAAGCTCATAGGTAAGAAAGTGAGGACAAATCAAGGGAAATATTTCTTCACCAGAGGGTTGTTGGTTTATAGAATTCACTTCCAGAAGAGGTCATGACAGCTGTCAGCCTTGATAGCTTCAAGGCAGGATTAGACAGATTCATGGATGCCAAGTGTATCGGTGGTTATTGAAACGGATGTCCATGTCCTGCCTCTATGTTGGTTGAGGCAGGCAGGATTCCCTTGAGTACCATTTGTTGGAGGTCAAGGGAAAGGGAGGGTTTTGCCTTCTCTTTCTGCTCAAGATCCCCATGGACAATTGGTGGGCCACTGTGTGACACAGAATGCTGGACTTGATGGGCTTTGGCCTGATTCAGCATGCCTCTTCTTATGTTCTCTTCTTCTTCTTCTTCTTCTTCTTCTTCTTCTTCTTCTTCTTCTTCTTCTTCTTCTTCTTCTTCTTCTTCTTCTTCTCCTTCTTCCTCCTCCTCCTCCTCCTCCTTCTTCTTCCTCCTCCTCCTCCTCCTCTCCATCTCTCTCTTTCTCTCTGTGTGTGTGGGCATGTGGTGGTGGGGAGGTGGAATTAATGCTCCCCCAATATTGTTCCAAAGTAGTGAGACTTTTGATAAGCTACTTCCAAAATATAGCTCTGCGTGTATAGCACATTGCTTGACCTGACCATCAAGAGAACAACATTTAATATAATTTATTATTTGTAAAAGGGTTTGTGTCCAGCTGTTTTAAATAACCTTGCTCCTACTTAATATCTTGGTAGAGGGATTTGCAAAATCCATCTGGTCTAAAGATGCAGCTGCTATTCTGAGCAGAATAAAATATTTGCAGCCACTTCCATGGCTTTCTTTTAAAAAGATAATTTTTAATGTATTTGAATCACAAGGAACAAAACAAATTGATGCATCACCTACTGTACAACTAAGTCTTCATCATCATAGTTGGTGGTCTGGAAACTCTAGGCTAAAGGGGGATTTGGGCAGCCTAAAGTCCTTTTGACTTGAATAGGAACATGGGGCCAAATTAACAGCTCCAGAATCAGGCCTCACTGCAGAGAATGGTAGTATGTAAAACTAATTATCCTCCTATTGAGATTTCTCTACAGGCCAATCTTCACCCACCCCCCTCAGTCCCCTCAACAAACTTTTTTCATTAAGGTAATTAATTACTAGTCCTGAACTGGGGCTCTGTGATTAAGGTAGTGACTAAGATGTTAATACCAAGTGTAAACACCTGTGGTGTTCCTCCTAAGTATGGTTTTTCATAGGAACAGAAATAATGGCTCTAAGGAGAAAGGCTTAAATACTTGGCATTGGGCTTTGTGTCTGTGTGAGCATATACACCTGTAGTTCTAGTGGTCTTCAAGCATTTATGTCTTTGCTGTGACATGCCCTAAAACATTCATTTATACAGTTTGATTTCTTTATATGACTGCTAGCTTAAGTTACTTCTCTGAAAAGTAAGAGAGAAATTGGTTAGAGGGAACAGAAGGGGGAGAGGAGCAAGCAATATATTAGAAACTTGAGTAGGTGCCCCGGTTTGTCCATCAGTCTTGGCATCATTTTATTTATACATTTTCTAAAGGATTAGGCATAATCAGTTCCAGAGGATGGGCTCAGGAGCATTGGCTGCATCTATTTTCTTGGCAACCACTATAAAAATGTTATGCCATCTCATAGTGCTGATCTTTGTGCTGCGGCTTGAAGGAGACAGTGTTAATGTTTTAAATTCAGTGGCAGCATTAGTTAATCTATTCCATGTTGTTATAGACTAAACGAAAAAAGAAAAAGAATATCCCCAATCCCACAAGGTTTAATTTGAGACAGAGAAAGGAAACAAGGGTTAGGCTCTAAATTTTATGCTAAGACCTCATCCTCAAATATATGAAGGGTAATGTTTGAGTAAGTGCAAAATTGATTTTAGTGTGTATGGGGGGAGGTCTAGATCTCTATATTGGGCATACAGAAATCTGTCAGATTTACTTTTGTAAAACATAGTTCTCTGATGTTGGGATTGGATTATGATAGAAATACAGTGTATTGTTATTGCTTTTATTTGTGATGTTTTACATGTTATGCCTTTTTAAAAAATTTAAACTTGGAGTAAGATGTCATTTTACATGTGTCTCTATATTGAAGAAAGTTGGAAGTTATTTTTCCCCATAACAGTATATGGTTGCATACGAGAGAGATTATTTCTGATCTACAGAATGTTCTGACTTTGAGTTTTCTTTGCACATGTACTCAAAGAGGATACAATTCTTCCTGTGATAGAAATAAGTTAACCTGCATTCCAATTAAACCAAGGTATGAAAGCAAATAATATTTTTATTTGAGAGAGTTTTAAAATCAGCAAGCAAGTTGGAAAAAAACAGAGACAAGATTTTCTTTAAAGAAACATGTATGTACGTATGTATGTATGTATGTACATATATATATACACACACATGTTTTCTGTCAAATTTCATTATCAGCAAAAATGTTACATATATGTGTGTGTGTATGATGTGTATGTTTATGTATATGATCATTTCACCAAGTAGGCAATATTTGTATCTTTATTCTGAGGAATGATTAGTTCTTTACATGGCATTTGACTAAATAAATGTTACTGTTGACTGAAATAATGTAATTTTCATATCTAAAACCACGAGAGAAAGAAGCATGTCTATTTCATTTGGACTTGCTGAAACTCAATCTACAGGAAAAGATTTTATAACAGAATTGGAGCTTAAATTTCATTTGCTGATTTAATAAAAACTAACAGGATGGATTTGGGGATATTTCATTAATCTTTCTTTCCTTTCAGTGAAAAGGAAATTAAGTTCAATCTAGTTCAAACTCAGCTTCACCATTCTACAATAGTCTGCCAATGTCCATTTTCTCTCTGGCAAGTTGAAACCTAATTAGTCACAGAAAATTCTTCCCTGATCCTGTCACTCCTATGCAGGCTAAGATTGAACTGTAGACAAAGGATTCCAAGGCAGAGTTGCTTGGCTTTGCTTCTTTGTTAATGTACATGCCTTTTTATGCAAAATCTCCTGGGCTTATCTGGAAGCAATAAATACACATGCAACAGTATAATTGCATACAAGTTCAGCTTCTATTCTTTATAATCTGTAACAGTAACTCCTGGATTTACTGTTTAGAGCACAAGAAAAAGAAGGAAGAATATAGGTGAGATCTAGAGGTGGGTTCTATAGAACCAGTAGTGGGAATTTTGCCCCACTTGTCAAACTGGCAGCCATGACTGACTGAACACCCCTCAAACCGGATCTCTCAGCAGCGCCATAGGTGCTACCAGGGATGGGCTCCTACGGGTACGGTCAGGAACACAGTACCGGTAGCAAAATTTGGAGCTCCACCCCAGAGCACCCAATCTGCACTGACAGATGTTGAAACAAAATGCATAAGCCACACCCACAGTGTGGTATTAAAAATTTTGGTAGCCCATCACTGGGTGCTACCATCTTGTTTTTTGCTTCTGCACATGCACAGAAGCTGGTGTTTTAGCACTGTGATTGTGGTGCAAATCGCCCACACGCCCATGCGGTTTGTGAGGAAGCGAACCAGCAGTGAGGTAAGCCAGAACCCACCCCTGGTGAGATCAATGGATTCAAATCTAGGTAGATAAATAGTACTGGTTGTTGGTGAATTTGTTTTAATATCCCCACCTCCTTTAAAACCAAATAGTGGTTCTGGTTATGAGATAATTATCAGCTGGACATAAGATGAAATCTGGGGAAGAAAACTGTAGTTCCTTGAGCAAGAGGGAGACTCCAAATTATGTCTGCTGGCTAACTAGACTCCAAAAGTCATATTTATTTATTTATTTTGTCCAATACACAATGAAGTTTAAAGAGATATCATAGAGAAGATATATGAGACATAGGAGGGACTATAGGACAGGGGATGGAAGGCACTCTAGTGCACTTATGTACGCCGCTTACTGATCTCTTAGGAATCTGGAGAGGTCAACTGTGGATAATCTAATGGTAAAGTGTTGTGGGTTAGGCGCAGCAGGTAGAGTGCTGTACTGCAGGCCACTGAAGCTGACTGTAGATCTGTAGGTCAGTGGTTCAAATCTCATCACCAGCTCAAGGTTGACTCAGCCTTCCTTCTGAGGTGGGTAAAATGAGGACCCGGATTGTGGGGGCAATATGCTGGCTCAGTTAAAAAGTGTTATTGCTAACATGTTGTAAGCCACCCTGAGTCTAAGGAGAAGGGCGGCATAAAAATCGAATAAATAAATAAGATACTACAGAGTTCAGTAATGAGTTCCATGCTTCAACAACTTGATTACTAAAGTCGTATTTTTTACAGTCAAGTTTGGAGCGGTTAATATTAAGCTTGAATCTGTTGTGTGCTCTTGTGTTGTTATGATTGAAGCTGAAGTAGTCTTTGATAGGTAGGACATTGCAGCATATGATCTTGTGGGCAATACTTAGATCATGTTTAAGGCGTCATAGTTCTAAGCTTTCAAGACCCAGGATTGTAAGTCTAGTTTCATAGGGAATTCTGTTTCAGGTAGAGGAGTGAAGAGCTCTTCTGGTGAAGTATCTTTGGACATTTTCGAGGGTGTTAATGTCAGAAATGTGGTATGGGTTCTAAACAGATGAGCTGTATTCTATGATGGGTTTGGCGAAAGTTTTGTAAACTCTGGTAAGTAGTGTGAGATTTCCAGAGCAGAAGATAGGTAGGATTAGATTAATAACTCTTGAGACGATTTACGGAAATGGCACTATGAGAACATGCGCTGATGATTCTAGGTTGGATTTGAAAGCAAGGTCAATTCCTGGCAGATCAATTCATGTTTGCCACCCCAAGACTGCAATCAAAACATATTAAGTTCTCACAGGGATACCTTTATGTACACTACCTAAGGCTAGTTCATTTAATCTGGAAACCACATCTCTTCAATTTATTTATCAAAAATTATGTCAGATGTATATATGCTATGAAGCCTAATGAATAATAGCTATTTGCCAGACATGTCATTATGTTTCAATATCAGGCCAGGGATACTTAATATTATTGTTACAAATTGAGCTCACAATAATTCTCTTTTGAAGCCAATGCTATATTACTGGTGGGAAAAGGACAAAACAAATTGTCATTGGGTAGAAGCCGGTTCACATTCAATCCTTCTCATTGACAGTTATATTGTGTTATATACAATATGATTTTTCACAAGAATATTGATTTTTCACAAGAATATTGACAGTTATATTGTGTTATATACAATATGATTTTTCACAAGAATATTGATATTTGCATAATGAAATGGGCAATTTCCTCCTATACAATGCATAAATTATATGGATTAAGGCTGATTTCATTCACATACTAGCTACTAGTTTGTACTAAAACTGGATTGCATAGAAAAAGGTAAACCAGAGATACCAGTTAAAAGAAGTATTTCTTGACTGAATCCTACAATAGCAGCTATAACAGCACTTATCACATAGCACTGGAGCCCTCTAAAGATGTAATCAGAAACTTTGTGTAATGTCCCAGTTTGCATACAGTTTGGTGGGTGACTTTGTGAAGCAGATGTTTTTGGTGCCAGCCATCTCCACCTCATTCATTCATTCACTCACTCACTCACTCACTCACTCACTCACTCACTCACTCACTCACTCACTCATTCATTCATTCATTCATTCATTCAGTTTACAGAGCTGTTCATTTCACAGCAATAGCTCTGGACAGTGTACAAAAATTAAAACATAACAGATCATAACACTTAAAATTCATTACATCCAATTCAACAATAACCCTCCAAACAAAAACTTCATTATCAAAAGAGCTCTGCTAGCCTTTAAAGCCTTATGAAATGCTAATAGGGTTGGATCTCTGAGAAGTTTTCCAAAGGGCAAATATGCCCACAGAGAAGGCATTACTCCAAAGTCTAGGAAAATGGCACTATCTAATGGATGGCACCAGTGAAGGGCTACCCATTTTTTTTACTACCACACTGTTTCTTTCAACATCTTTCAGTGCAAATTGGGTGCTCTGGGGTGGAGCTCCATTTTTGCAGCCCACCCCTGGATGGGACCCAAAATACATCCTTCCTGCTAGATTGGGTGCGGTAGGCAGAATCAATGGCAAAATAGCCTGTTATCTAGGCCTTCTTAAGTGATAACAGGACCATGAATAATAGCTAGGAACCTACTGGGAGCCAATGCAGTTTGCAGAGCAGAGTTGTTCAAGCACATTGAGAGCTTGAGACATACCAGAATTTGCCCATACCACTGTATTCTGGACTAGCTGTGGCTTCTGATACTTTTCAAGGGCAGTCCCATTTAGAGTATGTTACAGTATTCCAAGCAGGAATAAGGCATCAATCACTGTAAGAAGGTCCTCATGATTCAGAAAAGGGCACAATTGGTGCCCAAGCTGAATCTGTGACCCTCTTCCCCATACACCTTGCTATCCTTTGATCTTCATGCAGAAACCAACAGGTTCTCTTGGTTCTCTCACTGATTCTGTCTGGGGAAGTGCATTTCCAATCCAGGTTAAGGATGGAAAATCTGCACAATTGGATAGCCTTAAAACCCACATCCACTGAGTCTCACCAGAGTTCAGCTGAAGCCTCTTCTGTGAGTATTGGAACTGGGCCTAAGTAGCATCACTTGTGGGCCCATAGCAGAGTTTTATCACCACACTAATATTACTGCACCCACCGACAATAAATTACCTCCTAGAAACTAGAAGAGAGTAGAGTCCTAATACATCCTGCAAAGCAGAGATCTCCTGGATCACTTCTTTCCAACTGGCTGTAGAACAAGGGTCCCAGTTTTTTTGATTCCACAAGCCACCAGCAGCTGTGGCCTTGATGGCAGGGGAGATAGTTTTGCATGTTCAATCTAAATCCTGTGCAGGCGCAAAAGAAGCTTCATGCACTTGCTCACTGCTTCAGCAAGTCCCAGCCCAGTAGCAGTCCACAGCCTGGAGTTGGGGACCCCTGCTCTAGAGAAAGGAGAACCATTGTAACACAAATTTCCCACTGCTAATTCCCTGAGCCAGTCCAGAAGGATACTGTTAGATTGAATAGCTGTTGCCTCGCGTGTTGGGTTGTGCACCCTCATTGCCAATGTTAAATCGAGTAAACAGAGCTGGATACGTTGTAGTTGTAATCAGGTTTAATCGGTACAAGATGAAACGCCAGCAACTATTCACATTCAGACTTTGCAGCAAAAGATGCACGCGAAATAAACCGGCACCTTTTATATATGCAGTTAAACGGTGGAGGCATGGCTTGACAGCCATTTGAAATTAGCACCTGTACTGTTACCCAATCAGCGGTTAGCATTCAAATCACAGCGGACAGAACAGATACTATGATCAATGGTATTCAAAGCCACTGAAAAGATCAAGGAGGATCATGATGGATGCATCACTTCCATCCCGAGTCTGTCAAAAGTCATCCATAAATATGGTCAATGCCACCTCAGTGGCATTGGCCTGAATCCTGACTAAAAGGAGTTCATATAACCTGCTTCTTCCAGGGTCCTTTGGAGCTATAAGGCAGCCATCTTCTCAACAATCTTCCCCCTAAAAGAGATGGTTGGAGACTGGACAAAAATTGTCTACATCTTGTTGTGGTTAGCTCTGGCCCTGCTCCTGCCCCAAGGACTGTGGATGTGGGGGAGACATCCACATGCTGCAGGCCTGTTTTGCCCCCCCGGTGGAATCTGCTGATGAAGGCTCCTCTGACCAAGAAGACATGAGTGACAGGGAGGAGGAGAGTGTGGCAGACAGCTCAGAAGGAGATCAATTATCTAGCTCCTCCTTGGATTCAGAACAAGAGTTAATGATACAGCCACACATGCAGAGAGCGATGCATAGGCAACAACAACTGAGAGATTATTATCAAAGAAAATGAGGCCACCTGTGGTTGGGTGGGGCTGTGGTAATTAGTGAGGCTGATATAAATAGCAGCCTGTGGGTTTGGCCATTGTGGAGGATTATCTGATCGTTGTGTTTCGTGACTGCTTTACTGACTTGGACTTTTTGTGTGCTGATTTTTCCCCACTTTGTAACTAAACCAGAGCAAAGTGTGTTTCACTTTGTGAAAGAAGAAGGACTATGAATTGCCTCACACTGCAAGCTAAGTATCACAGAACTGATAAGGGACTTGTACAAATTACCAGTTTGTGTGGAGACGAGTGCTCTTGGCTATACCAAAAAAGGGCTTGGTTTAAGTGAATTTTCATTATAAAGAACATTGTTTTGAATTTTCAAACATGTGTGTGTCTGAAATTTGTACCTGTGAATTTTTGGGAGGATTCTACCAGAGAGCCCGACAGAACACATCTCAGTGGTGCCCTCTTTCAGAAGGGACAGAACTTCAAAAACATGCACCCATTTTGGGTCGTGAGCCACTTTTAAACAGGGAAATCCAGTTCAGTGTTTTATCAGTTTTAGAGATTTTAAAGTTCCACAGATTTCCAGCCTGGTCTTTATACTTTGTGGAAATGCTTGGGAACCACATCTCTGTGCCACAGTTTGGTTACTTAGAATGTAGTATTTACTTTGTTAATTTATTTTGTTTTTGTGCTAGATATTTTTATACTCTCAAGCCTGTGCTCTATCATTCTGCATTGAGCCGTCTCTTAATATATTTGAGTTTTTCAATGTTTATGGTTCTGATGCTGTATTTTCTTCTAGTTTATTTAATGTATTTTTGTGTCTGCCTTTAATGTTAAAAATAAATATATTTAATTGGATTTAATTGTACTATATTGCCTTTCGCATTTAGGAATTTTGTAAGGACTAAAGAGGGACAACAAGCTAAGCCAGTAAGTAAATAAATAAATATTCTCAATTACAGACATAAATTAAGAGTATATCTGTATCCTTCAAAATGTGAAATGAACACCCACTAGGATATAGTAAATATCTTCCACTTACAACACATCATCATTAATCAACTAAATTACATAGAGGTGACTTAGCGTTTTTTCTTTTTCCCCTTCTTTTTTTAAAAAAACTTTACATGTCTAGCGAATGCGAACAGGCAGAACCAATGCAGCAAATTAGATGGGGCAGTGACCTTGTTGATTTGTCATTTTCCATTTGTTTTATATTGAGTGTAGGCACTCAGGAGACTTCTGCTTCTTTGGAAATCCTAGACTTTCACTGTAAACAACTTCCAGAGGGGATGGTTCTGCTCTATTTAGGCAGAAAGCCTCTAGCCCATGACATGATCTACCCACCCCCACTCTCTCCTACAAGCAGAATCACTGTAACACCAGCACTGTTACTTTCTGTATTTCTCCTGTTAAATATGAATAATTATCTAGAGCAGTGTTTCCCAACCTTGGCAACTTGAAGATATTTGGACTTCAACTCCCAGAATTCCCCAGGCAGCAAATGGCTGGGGAATTCTGGGAGTTGAAGTCCAGATATCTTCAAATTGCCAAGGTTGGGAAACATTGATCTAGAGGACTGAAATCCAGATTATTTCTATATATTATGGAATATTCTACACAATGTAAAAACAAACTTAAGTCTCAGTCCATTCCTGGGAAGCAAAAAGCATTGATGGGATGAACTCCATTATTTCTTAGAATTGTTTGTGGCAGAGTGGCTTACAAATATAATCAAGCCCACCAATTATTACTCCTTACTGCATTTTCATGTTGGGACAAATGACAAAGCAAAGATCTTGAAACAATCTCGAGGGATTATGAGCATCTAGGTAGGAAAGCCAAAGAGTTAGAAGTGCAGCGATGGTCCCATCTGTACTTCCAATGGAAGGTCAACATCCAATAAGAGAATGGTATAAAAATAAAAAGCCAACCTTCTTGAATGCATTTCATTGGAGAGAAAAGAAATGACATTTCTATAGGTGTATACTACAGGCCACCAACCAACCAAAGGAAATTGATGAACTTTAGATAAACCAGTTAGCTAAGATATGCAAGAAGCACACCACTGTTGTAATGGGGGACTAATTAACCTGACATTAACTGGGAGACAAAATTTACAGCAAGTGGGAGATAAAACAACTATTGTTGTTAGCCGCCCTGAGTCTACGGAGAGGGGCGGCATACAAATCTAATAAATAAACAACTAAAATAAAATAAAATAAAATAAAATAAAATAAAATAAAATAAAATAAAATAAAATAAAATAAAATAAAATAAAATAAAATAAAATAAAATAAAATAAAATAAAATAAAATAAAATAAAATAAAATAAAATAAAATAAAATAAAATAAAATAAAATAAAATAAAATAAAATAAAATAAATAAAATAAAATAAAATAAAATAAAATAAAATAAAATAAAATAAAATAAAATAAAATAAAATAAAATAAAATAAAATAAAATAAAATAAAATAAAATAAAATAAAATAAAATAAAATAAAATAAAATAAAATTAAATAAAATAAAATAAAATTAAATTAAATTAAATTAAATTAAATTAAATTAAATTAAATTAAATTAAATTAAATAAAATAAAATTAAATTAAATTAAATTAAATTAAATTAAATTAAATTAAATTAAATTAAATTAAATTAAATTAAATTAAATTAAATTAAATTAAATTAAATTAAATTAAATTAAATTAAATTAAATTAAATTAAATTAAATTAAATTAAATTAAATTAAATTAAATTAAATTAAATTAAATTAAATTAAATTAAATTAAATTAAATTAAATTAAATTAAATTAAATTAATTAGAAAGAAAGAAAGAAAGAAAGAAAGAAATGAAATGAAATGAAATGAAATGAAATGAAATGAAATGAAATGAAATAATAAAATAAAATAATTTCTAATATCCCTCATTGGCACCTTGGTGACCCAAAAAAACAGAGGAGGGAACTAGACAGTCTGAACTTACCAATAGAAATGAAATGAAATTCTAGACAGGGTAGAAGTTGTAGGAACCCTGGGGGAGAGTGACCATGTCAGAATAGAATTCAGCATAATGCAAGCACAAGTAACTCAACCAAGATAAACTACCAGTATATTTTAGACTTAAGAGAGATGGCTTCAGTAAACTAAGAGAGGATATTAGGAAAGATTCCATGGGTGGAAATCCTAAAAAGAAAAACAATTCATGATGATTGGGAAACTCTGAAAACCAGATCATAAAAGCCCAATCAAACACAATATCGCAAAGAAACAAAAACAGGAGATCCCAGATAATGGGATCTGCATTAAAAATTGACAAACTGAGAGAGAGAAAAGGACAAGTATAAAAAAATGGAAAGAACAGAATACCAGCAAATAGCCCAAATCTGCAAGGATAGAATCATGAAAGCTAAGGTTCTAGAACAGGGGCGTCAAACTTGCAGCATCATGTTGTCATCATGTGATGCATTGTGACTTTTCTCCCCTTCGCTAAACCAGGGCTGGGCATGGCCAGCATGTGACACATCTGGCCCACAGGCCGCACATTTGAAATCCCTGCTCTAGAATGAACTAAGATTTGTAATAAATACAAAAAGTAACAACAAAAAGGTTTCTTTACGTATGTAAAGAACAAGAAAAAAGTCAAGAAAAGGATCAGTGTGCAAATGGGAGAAATTGGCAAGAAGTGACAGAAAGCACTCAGCATGTAGTCTGCAATGGAACTACATTTACATGGAGGAGAGCATGCAGTGGAGTATCTTAAGGTTCTTTTTGGGGGCTAATGCTGTTCAACATCTTCATAAATAATCTAGATGAGATGCTATAAGGAGAGCTCATCAAATTTGCAGATGACATCACGCTGGGGAAATTACTAACAATTTACATTCAGAACCATCTACTAAATCTGCACTTCTATTCTACTAGTTTTTCTCATCATTCCTATCACCTATTTCCTCCCATGTTGACTGTATGACTGTAACTTGTTGCCTATATCCTAAGATTTTTATTAATATTGCTTCTTCATTGCTTATTTGACCCCTATGACAATCATTAAGTGTTGTACCACATGATTCTTGACAATTATTATTATTATTATTATTATTATTATTATTATTTATTAGATTTGTATGCCGCCCCGAGTCTACGGAGAGGGGTGGCATACAAATCTAATAAATAATAATAATAATTTTTAAAATGTATATTTTATTTTATGTACGCTGAGAGTATAGCACCAAGACAAATTCCTTGTGTGTCCAATCACACTTGGCCAATAAAATTCTATTCTATTCTATCTTTGCAGACTTCAGCTTTGGTCCCTTGCTAACAAAATGCAGTTCGATGGTGAGAGAAACAAGAGCTTGCACATAGGCAGGAAAAATCAAATGCACAGGTGTAGAAAATCTTCTGTTAAAAAACTTCTGCTGGATCAACAGAAGTAACTGGAAGAGGAATTAGTATTAACAAAGGGCATTAACTGCGTCAACAGAGGGATAGAATCAAGATCATGTGAAATGTTAATACCACTTCATAAGGTGTTGGTAAGGCCACACTCAAAACACTGCATTCAGTTTTAGTTGCCACAATACAAAAATGATGTTGAGACTATAGAAAGAGTACAGAGAAGAGCAACAAAGATAATTGGGGGACTGATGATTAGCATCTGAGGCAGGAATGGGCAACAGGCGGGACGGTATGGAACGCCGCTAGCCATACATGTGCCGAGCATGTGCTGTGCATGCACCGTGCATGTGAGATTTGGCTTCTGCACATGTGCAGAAGCATAATAATAATAATAATAATAATAATAATAATAATAATAATAATTTATTAGATTTGTATGCCGCCCCTCTCCGAAGACTCGGGCCGGCTCAGAACAACGATAAAAACAATATTATACTGGCACAAATCTAATATTTAAAAAAACCTAAAAACCCTATCATAATTAAAAACCAAACAGCACATACATACCAAACCTAAATTATAATAAGCCTGGGGGAAAGGTGTCTCAAATCCCCCATGCCTGGCGGTATAGGTGGGTCTTAAGTAGTTTACGGAAGACAAGGAGGGTGGGAGCAGTTCTAATCTCCGGGGGGAGTTGATTGCAGAGGGCCGGGGCCACCACAGAGAAGGCTCTTCCCCTAGGGCCCGCTAGACGGCATTGTTTAGTCGACGGGACCCAGAGAAGGCCAACTCTGTGGGACCTTATCGGCCGCTGGGATTCGTGCGGTAGCAGGCGGTTCCGGAGGTACTCTGGTCCAATGCCATGTAGGGCTTTAAATGTCATGACCAACACTCATGAATCTCACCGCCAAGGCCATCAGCAACAGTGTCCCCCACTAGGTGGGTCCAGAGAGTGTGGTGCTCATCTGGTGAGCATGGGGCGCCTCTGCCATTGCTGCCATTGGGGCTGGTCAGTGGCCATGGGGCTGGGTCCTGCGAGGCACAGTGGTGATCAGTCCTGTCTAGGAGCCCGTCAGCCAGCAGGAAGAAGTCCTCCAGGATGGGGCATGTGGGCGGGTGCGGCTGGCAGCGGGCAGCTACATCGACCACCTCTCTGAGCTGCTCAGCCAGGAGATATGCTCACCATCCAACCTTCTCAAGCCGCCCCGCCTCTGAAAGCAACCCTGAAGCACCCCAGCCATTGCCCATGGCAACAGTTGCAGCTGCCCCTTTCCAGACTTTGGCCCCACTTTCCCACGGCCCTCCTTATGCCTCTGCCCGGCCAAGGACGGCCTGGGCTGCAGCAGCGCTTCTCCGGTCTCCTCCCTGGATTCCTGCGGCTCCTTGATGGGCGGGCCATTACATTGGCCACCTCTCCAAGCTGCTCGGCCAGGAGACGAATCAGAAAAGTCATCCTTGGTCTATTTTTATGTGAGATGAGTTTGTTTATTATTTGTTTGTTTGTTTGTTTGTTCAATTTCTATGCTGTCCTTCTCCTGAGTCTCAGGGCAGCTTACAGCATAATAGAAATCTACCCAAAACTGTATTCTTTTAAAAAAAAAAAACATAGTTAAAACTACACAAACAGGTCCATGTGTCATACATCTGACTGGGTGGGGTAAGATGTCAAGTTTCAATGGCCCCAGGCCTGCTGGCAGAGGTGAGTCTTAAAAGCTTTGTGGAAGGTAGGAGAATGAGAGCAGTACGAATCTCTGGGAGGAGCTCATTCCAAAGGGCCGGGGCAGCCACAGAGAAGACTCTTCCCCTAAGCCCCTCCAGATGACACTGTCTGGCTGATGGGACCTGCAGAAGGTCAGCTCTGTGGGAACTGATTGGCCGCTGGGATGTATGAGACAGAAGACAGTAAGTAATCTGGTCCCATGTCATGTGGAGCTTTATAGGTCATAACATAAATCTCCACCTATTTTTTGGAGAGAAAAAATTGTGATATAACACTTAACAAAATCCAATCCATCCAGTACATGCCAGTTGAATACTTCTACTCAGATACTTTTATCTGAATATGGAAGGAAGACGTTCACCATATTGTGAGCAGGTATATATCGAAGTCATAAACTAAGTAGAGTTTTTATACATAAAACAACGTTAAAGGGCTAGGTGAATAGATTATTCAAGTAACATAAGACCATTTTTCAGTTTGCTCCAGATGTACCTGAGACCAAACAAAGTAAAATATGCAGTTTTGTCTGACATTTTGCACAGTCTTTTGATTGCTGGTTGGCTGTCCATCACTCAATTTCCTGAGCAATTGAATAGCTGACTATTTTCTCAAGAAAATAAGTCAGAGCAAATTCTCAGATGGTCATTTTTGGAAATTACTATGATCACTATGCATATATAAATGCTTTCCTTGAGTTAACAGCAGCTTCTCTTAAGGGCATAATTCTCACCCTTGGTGGTGATTAAACTTTAAAATTCTGGCATCTTAACAACTGGCCTTCATGGAGGTTTCAAATTGCCTGTCATTGAAAAGAAAGAGCAAGAGCTTTGACACCAAGCAATTATTTGGCCATTAGAAAGATTATTCACCAAAGATAAAGCGATGGCATGCGTATTCGTGTCTCAGAAAGTCAGCGATTGATTTACATGTGTCTACTGTTCTTCACTATAAGTTTCCTTTTCAATTTCCATCTGTAGGAAATGTAGCAAAGCTAAAATTTAAGCCTTCACAATGAAATGGCATCTTGGCAACAGTGATTAACATTCTGTTTGGCTTTTGCACATTTAATGATCAAACATGTCTGCTGGATTCAAAGCCGACATTTCTTAGTAGACTTTGAGATGTAATTTATTTCCTAGGATGAATCTGTGCATATGTACACATATTCACACACACACACACGCTATGCAAAGCAGAAAAGATAAGACCAGTGCCATTTGCAATTTTAATTTTCATTAAGAAGGAGAGTTATGCATCTGTTTAACTTATCTGCTCCAGATCCTAGGAGCTGTAGCTCCAACTATATCATGGGATCAGCCGGCTTGAAGAAGGTAGTGTAATATTCTCTATATTCAATATTCTTAACCAGGTACAGATCTAGCCAGTGCATTCATTACTCATTGTTTTAATCTCTGGAATCACCAAAAGTCTACGGAGAGGGGCGGCATACAAATCTAATAAATAAATGAATAAATAAATAAATAAATTCAAAATCTCTTTCAGTGTAGAAGTAATGAGAGTAGCAACCTATACGCCAATCATATTGCTTTGTCTTTTCTCCTAATGCTTATTATCTTAGGAACTTCAAAAGGTACAAGACGACTGTCAGGGAAAGAAAAACAACAACTTTGATCTATTTCATTCAAGTAGAATCCCTCATTTTAGATGATTGAGTCTCCATTGACATATAACAAAGCTTTTAGGGGGGAAACCCCTGAAGTTGGTGTGGCAAGGATTGGTACATTCCCAAAACTCTCTGACTTTCTGTTTAAAGTCATTTTGCTCTGACTGATGTAGTTGCTTGGTTGAACAATGAAACATCTCAGATTAACAAAGCGTGGTCCCCCAAATGAGACAATGGTGTGTTGTATGTACCATCTTGAGCTCTTCAAGAACAGGCAGAGTATAAATGTAACAAATAAAATTGTTGGCCATGTTATTTATTTCTTTTAAATAAAAGGTTTAGACCCCTGGTTCCCGACATGGGGTCCTTGCCCCACAGGGGGGCAATTTGATTTTTAATAGAGGCAATTGGAACTTTGTTTAAACCACCTTGATGGCCTTTTTAGGCTTCCTCCTAAAGGAGTTCACTTTTTGAATAGTAAGACTTATATGTCATGGGGGGGGGGGCATGAGGATATTAGAGATGCTTAGGTGGGGCATGGGCAAAAAAAGGTTGGGAACCATTGGTTTAGACTAACTTCCCCTCAGGTCAAAATCCTCCAGGTATATTGAGATTGCACCTCCACTTGGTCCATATCTCCAGCATTTTTGAGGGTTTAGAAAGATTAACTAACCCTTATAGTTTTTCATTAGACTAATATGGAACAGAAACAATTATTTAGGAAAAGGTACCGTATTTTTCAGAGTATAAGATGCACCAGAATATAAGACTCACCTTAGTTTTGGAGAGGAAAACAGGGAAAAGAATATGCTTACTAGGTATTCATCTGGCTAGCATCTTTAGTCTGGTAAGCTTCAGCACATTATTTTATCCCCTGGTTAAGGGCTTAAAAAATTATTTTGAGTGAGTAACAAATAACAAGTAACAAGCAGCAAGCTTGCAAACCAGTAAGAACTGGGAACATCATTAGCACCTGGAAAGAAACAGTCTGGGGAAGTATAGCAATGGCAAAAACCCTGCAAAGACTTAGGGCTTGGAAAACATTCTTCTTTGCAGAGAGTAATAATGAAAGAGCTGGGAACATTGTTAACACCTGGTTAGAGCTGAAAAAACATCTGGAGCAAGTAAAGCAGTGAAAAAATACCCTACAAAGACAATGTTTGGAAAACATTCTTCAGATAGTAGCAATGAAAGCCGGTAAAAGCTGGGAACGTTGTTAGCGCCTAGTTAGGGCTGGAAAGAAACATTTGGAGCAAATAGAGAATGTGTATGGGGGGGAAATCAAAGATAGAGTTTGGAAAACATTCTTTGCAGAGAGTAACAATGAAAGAGCTTGCAAACTGGTAAGAGCTGGGAACATCATTAGCACCTGGTTAGGGCTGGAAACAAACTTACTCAAAGCAAGTTAGAGCAATGAAAAAAACCCTGCAAAGACTTAGGGCTTGGAAAACATTCTTTGCAGAGAGAAACAATGAAAGAGCCTGCAAGGTAAGAACTAGGAAGATCGTTGGCAGCTAGTTAGGGCTGGGGGGAAAAGCCACCTATATTCAAAGTATAAAAGGCACCCAAATTATCAGCCTCTTTTAGGGAGGGAAAAGGTGTATCGTATACACTGAAAAATATGATATGTTCCGCACTTTTGAAAATCTTTTCTTAACAGCAGAATGTAATTTTAAGCCAAGTATCCTATATACCACTTTGTTTTCTTCTTGAGTTACATGATACCTTTTCCCTTATTTTTCCTCTCTTTCTGGATTATCACTGAATTGTCCTTTGCAACAGACCGTCTCATTTATCAATCCAAGGCAATCAGCAAGAATTTAGCACAGTCCGCTGTTGGATGGTCAAATGGAATGTCAAAGTCTGATTCTTATTTATATTATATGAAACAAGATGTTAATATATAATCAGAGATCTGTTTGCCTCCTCCTATCCTTCTTTTTAATGCATGGGCCAGTTCAAATGCAGGCTGCATTCAAGTTACACATGTTAAGTGGATCAGGATCATTGTTTCATTATTTTCACTTCTCATACATCCTATTAGACATTATAGGTCCCTACAAACTGTTGATGATATGGATCAAAATGAGGAAGCATTTGCCTTATATCCAGTGTTATTGTTCTGTCGGACTCTCTGGTAGAATCCTCCCAAAAATTCACAGGTACAAATTTCAGACACACACATGTTTGAAAATTCAAAACAATGTTCTTTATAATGAAAATTCACTAAGTCCTCTTTTGGTATAGCAAAGAGCACTCGTCTCCAAACAAACTGGTAATTTATACAAGTCCCTTATCAGTCCTGTGATACTTAGCTTGCAGCTGTGAGGCAATTCACAGTCCTTCTTTCACAAAGTGAAACACACTTTGCTCTGGTTTAGTTTCAAAGCAGGGAAAAATCAGCACACAAAAAGTCAAAGTCAGTAAAGCAGTCATGAAACACAACAAACGATCAGATAATCCTCCACAATGGCCAAACCCACAGGCTGCTCTTTATAGCAGCCTCACTAATTACCACAGCCCCACCCAACCACAGGTGGCCTCATTTTCTTTGATAATAATCTCTCAGTTGTTGTTGCCTATGCATCGCTCTCCGCATGCGTGGCTGTATCATTAACTCTTGTTCTGAATCCCAGGAGGAGCTAGATAATTGATCTCCTTCTGAGCTGTCTGCCACACTCTCCTCCTCCCTGTCACTCATGTCTTCTTGGTCAGAGGAGCCTTCATCATCAGATTCCACTGGGGGCAAAACAGGCCTGCAGCATGTGGATGTCTCCCCCACATCCCCAGTCCTTGGGGCAGGAGCTGGGTCAGAGCTAACCACAACAGTTATATATAGCCAGTTAAAACGTGTGCATGATTTTCCTTATGCAGGTGCAAAATACAGTATCTGGGTAAAGAGATCTGGCTAGAGATCTTACTTTATGACAGAGATGCTACAGCAGCGTTTCTCAACCTTGGAAAGGTTTCAGTCAAGTGGACTTCAACTCCCAGAATCCTGAACAAGTTTATTTGGGGAACTGTACTAAAGTTTGGCAAGGCTATATAACTCTATTAAAATTTAAATACTTAGAATTACCTAGCCAGCCTAGCCATTTGCATAAAATCCTGGGAGTTGAAGTGGGTGGGATTTGTTAGTACAGGGTACATGGCTGTTAGGGATTGCCATTGTAAACTGCATATTGTAAACTGTACCAAACTTGTACTTAAAGGGTTAATGTGCACTCAAACAGTTAACATGTACTTGAAGAGTTAATATTCAAGGCTGTTTCATCACTTCCTCATTGAAGCTATAAAAGCTCATTATTTTGCTCAGTCACTTCCTTTACTTTACTTTTGCCTGAGACGGGGGAGTTGTGCTTGTATTAGCTTCGTGCTTTTATCTATATTGTATTTTAGCTTCGTGCTTGTTATCTATATTGTATTTTGCTTTGTGCTAATCTTGTAATTGCTCAGTGCGTATTATTCTGTATTTGCTTCGTGCTTATTCTGGATTGTTTATATTTTGTTTATATGTAAATAATACTTATTTAACTAAGTCTGTGTCTTGGCTTTATCACACATCCACGCTCTGTTAAAATTCTCTGCTTGATATTGTCGAAGGTTTAATAGCCTAGCTAACCGAGACAAGCCAACATGATTCAAATTTTTTTTTACTAGCAGTTCTGTGGTTGTGGCTTGGTGGGCCTGGCTTGGTGGGTATGGCAGGGGAAGGATACTGTAAAATCCCCATTTCTCCCCAGTCAGCTGGGACTCCCGAGGCAGAGGATAGAAGGAGACAGGGCCAGTCAGAGGTTTTCCACTACTGGTTCTCCAGAAACTGGTCAGAACGTGCTGAAACCCATATATCCAGAAAAAATGCAGACCGAGGAACTCTGATATAAAAGGTTTCAGGTACACTGCCAAATATCCCAGCATAGACTTGGAATAATCCTTGTTGAAATTCTAGACTTCCATTGCAAGTCACAGGCCTTGAGTTTGATACCCTTGAGCTACAGTTATCTTTGTGGGAGGGAATGGTGATGGAGCAGATGCTATTGTGCTTTCTATCTCTTATTTCCATTGAAATATAATATACACATCATATTAACATTACTGCAAACTACAAGGAAGTTAATAAAGAACCAGAAGTAATACCGATCATGGGTGAATTCACTAGTTGGAACCACCTTCTGTTCCTATGAAAATCAAAGATAAAAGAACTACGTTCATAAGTGTTTTAAGGAAGGAAGGAATTTCTGTGATAGCATTTACAATCTGATAAAATTGATTGCTTTACATTGTTTTGAACTGGATTGGATTGGAACTGAATTAGAAGCAAATGTGATTCTGTCTTTGAAAAATATTGTTAACTTTTTGATAGAGCATTGTTGATAAGCCAACCAAAGTTAAACTTTTTCTATATCTAGCTAGGCAAAAAACAAAGCAGAGAACTAATTTTCTCCTTGAAATAATAGGCATTCAAGGCACCAAGATATGCTTCTATTTGGCTGGGCATGGATAGACCCTAGCAGTTACAATTGTTTTCATACATTTTCATGGGTATCTGTATGCAGATTGTTGTGAGTTTGGGTCTCTCCCTGTGCAACATCCTGAGTGTCCCCACGATGCTCCACGAAACCACACTTGTCATCACCAGGCCAAAATCATCAGAACGAAGCCAATAACTCCAGCCTGAATTAGGGAAGGGGGAGGAATCAGCGGTGGGTTGCTCCCAGGTGGGCCCCATTCTGCGAATCGATAATGTCAGCAGCAGGAGGCTCCGCCCACTTCCTGGAATATATCTGTGCAGAAACGGTGTGTGTGCATAAGTGTATATGTAAACTGGCAGCAAAGGATTTTAGAACCCACTACTGGGAGGCATGCATTGAAAATATGGTTTAAAACAAAAACAAAAATGACAGTTGAGGCAGCACAATCAATACCCATCCTTTTGAGCATGGATCAGTACTGTACCCCCATAGAAAGCGGTAAGACTTTGGCCATCTGCTACCAACGTTTCTTTTTAAACATTCCAAAACTACACATCTTTTTCCTTTCTCCCAGCATTAACTTTCCTTGGAATTGTTCTTTTTCTTGGAATCATCTCCATTATATGTTCCCATAAATGTTTTGAAATGTTGGGAAATATCTGCTAACTAGACCTTAATTGAAACCACTCCTAAAAGAAGGTGTGATACGCAACCAGCTGTTGCACACTGGCCAGTGATACAATGACTTGCACTTACTAATTAATCAGAACACCTGGAGTATCTTTCAGAGCAAAACTGGAAACAAAATACTGTAGCTTACATTTTCAAGTTACTGGTGGTCCCCAACTAATCTCTTTCAGGTGTAAACCTGCTTGTATGGGGAAAGCAAAATCCAACTCATTCCTCTGAGATTGGAAGTCTTGGGGCTAATAACTGCATAATGTAGTTTCTATAAAAATTTCAAAGCTGAGTTGAAGTTTTAGAAGGAGTAGACCTGTAGTAAATGCCAATGAAGGTAACCAACACAAACATTTTGGGGTATAATTTCTCCATAAATACAAATCAACCTGTTCCACATTCTCTGAAGTTATGCTAGGTACAAATATTTGGTTTATAAATCCTTTGCTGGGAAATAAGTCATGAAGGCAGGGGGAAATAATCAAGTGAGATGTAAGTAAAAGTCAGCTCAAGCTGGAATGCTGCATGTGATCCACTGTTCTATCTACTGTTGACCTCTCCCGATTCCTAAGAGGTCAGTAAGGGGTGTGCATAAGTGCACCAGAGTGCCTTCCATCCCCTATCCTAATGTTTCCTTTTTTCTAGTATCCTTCATGGCACCAGACCAGATTATCTCCGGGACCACCTTCTGCCGCACGAATCCCAGTGACCAGTTAGGTCCCACAGAGTGGGCCTTCTCCGAGTCCCATCAACTAAACAATGTCATTTGGCGGGACCCAGGGGAAGAGCCTTTCCTGTGGTGGCCCCAGCCATTTGGAACCAACTCCCCCCAGAGATTAGAATTGCCCCCACCCTCCTCGCCTTTCATAAGCTCCTTAAAACCCACCTCTGCCATCAGGCATGGGGGAACTGAGATATTCTTTCCCCCTAGTCCTCTACAATTTATGCATGGTATATTTGTATGTATGTTTGGTTTTATAAATAAGGGGTTTTTAGTTGTTTTAGTATTGGATTGTTACATGCTGTTTTTATCACTGTTAGCCGCCTCGAGTCCACGGAGAGGGGCGGCATACAAATCCAATAAATAAATGAATGAATGAATGAATAAGTAAATAAATAATTAAATAAACAATTAAAACAAACAAACAAACAAATAAACAAACAAACAAACAAACAAATAAATAAATGTATATAAATATTTTTAGATCTTTATGTACTTGACAAAACAAACAAACAAATAAATAAATGTGATTCCCTGCCTTTACCTCAAATGACAATGAAGCAGCCAAGATGATTTTCAGCAGAAATGTTTTTATCATGGCCCTGTTTAGGATGCTGTGCCTCAAGCTTCCTGAAGTATGTCTTTATCCTTATATTGTTTTGTAAGGCTAACGTTGCTTATATAGGATCCAATTTCTTCCAGCTCAGAAAAATTAAGGATATATTACAGTTTGGCTTACAAATCAAATTTGATATGCAGAAATTCTCAATATCAATCCTAGTATCTTTAGACAAAGATGAAAAAAACCTGGTTTCTAAAATTCTGGGATGTTACTACTAATTAGATTAACAGGACTATTCACATTAGTGTTTCTCGGTCTCGGAAGCTGGTCACATAACTCCGGAATACTCTAACCATCATAAATGACAGTCAGTTGCCAAGTGTCTGAATTTTTGGATCACATGGCCATGGCGCAGCTGCTACAGTTGCAAGTGTAAAAAAGGATCATGTCATTTTGTTTAGAATTGTTGTAACTTTGAACCACCACTAGATGACCTGTTGCAAGTTAAGGACTATCTGTATCATAACTTTTTTTAAAGGGTTAATTCAATATACAGTGGTCCCTTGACTTTTGTGAGTCCAACGTTCGTGGAAAGGCTATACCACGGGTTTTCAAAAAATATTAATTAAAAAAATACTCTGGGTTTTTTTTAACATTTGAATGTTTTCCCGTGGCCGCCCGATGTACAATACTGTGCGTTTTAACTCTCCTCCCCCCACCACCCCGGCCATAGTTCCCTCTAAGCTGAGCAGTGAGCAATCGCTCACTTAAAAATCATCATCAACTCAGAGTTTTCCAAACCTGCCCAGAAGCCGAGAGGGAAAGAGTGAGAGGGAAGGAGAGAGAGGGGAATAGAGAAAGAGAGAGAAACAGATAGAAAAAAGAGAGGAAGGAAAAGAGAAAGAAAAAGAATGGGAGTAAGGAAGAGAGAAAGAAAATCAAAATCTAGTTTGAAACTAGCTCAACTATTTAAGTGGCATTTTGATATTGATAGAGTTGCCCTATTAGGAGCTCACTGTTATAGACACACAGTACAGTATTTTATTTTGAAATTCTCTGAGGCAAAACAGGGTGGGACACTATACTTTTCCGCCCCCCCCCCCCAAAAAAAATTAGAGGGAACACTGACCCCGGCCATCCTGCTTCTTTAAATAAAAGCTCCACTTCCACCCCAGCCTCCCAATCCTTCCCCTTTAATTCTTGGCGCATTGGTATGCTCCACTTGAAGCCAAGCCTTACTGCCGCCCGCTGCTGCCGCCTCTTCTTCCCCCACCCACCTAAGCCATCTCCCTTAGTGGTAGCGTCCGACCTCCCAGTTGACCGGCCTGGAATCCCGGCTTTGAGTCCTGGCCTGGATCCCTCTTGCCTTGAGCTTCCCCTTCCCCTGCCCTGACCTTGAGCACCGGTGCTGCTGCCGCCATGGGAGATGCTAGCAGCGAGCGCAGCAAAGTCTCCAGGGTAAGTAAAACCAGGAATGGGGGAAGGAGGGGGAGGAAGGAAGGAAGGAAGGGAGCATCTCTACTTCACAGAAATTTGACATTCGCAGGTGGTCTTCGAACGTATCCACCGCGAAAGTCAAGGGACCACTGTATTGCCAAATATTGCATTGAAATCAAGCTAAGTTGGAAGGCTACTGTTCTAGGTTTGGTGGAACAGCAGGGTCAGGAACTAAGGCCTAGACGGTGATTAGAACGTAACACTTTTATTATTATTTTATATTATTTTTTAAAAAAAATATTTATTTATTTATTTGTATGCCGCCTCTCTCCGCAGACTCGGGGCAGCTCACAACAATAAAGGCGGCTCACAACAACAATTTTATTATAACAGTTGTCAACAGGCAACCCCCTGTTAGGCTGCTATTTCTTTGGTGGCTGTCAAAACTGGTAGCCAATAGCAGGGCTGTAATTTTCCCACCAGCTGAGCTGTCAACAGACAGCCAATACGAAAACAACTCTTAGCTGCTAGGTAGATTTTAAGCATGGAGACGTAGCCTCTACCATTTCCTTCTTGGAGTTGCTCATCAGCTTGGGTTCTGCTCTTTATTCTACCAGCAAGAGAGATGTGGAAGAAGTTCAACTTCTACTTTGAAGTTCCTTGAAAGCGATGTCAAATTTTAGAAGCAACACTGCTGCTTCGGAAGAGAGGGAATAAAAATTTCTTTGCCACAAAGTTTTTATGATTTTTTTTTTAAAAAAGCAATCCCATACCTTTTGTGAGTTTTAGTTGCTTTTTCCTGGCCTGTTTGAATTTTTTTTAATCTTAACCAGCTGCATACCATCTTGAGTACCTTTTTAAAAGAAAAAAAATGAGCACAGGAATGGTTTGTTAATTAAACAAATAGAAATCAGTCTGAATATGATACCCAGTTGTATTTAACTTCATGAATTCTTAAAACTGTGCAGTTCCACCCCCACAGGCTTAATTCAAGATACCAATAGTTATGAACTGGAGGCACAATGACTCGAACGAACTCAAAAAGAAAAGTCAATCACTCGTGAGCTTTAAAATGTTTGGGAAAGGTGCTTTCCTCTCATATGAAAATACCTCCAAAAGCTCCGATCGCAGCTCGCCAGATGCAATTACAGCAGAAGATACCAAGCCTGTGTTTTGAATCCTGCCTACCTCTGTAAAATCAAATAAAAATTTAACAGTGCTGCTATTGTGATTTACACATAACTTAGTGTGCCAGCTCATAATCTTTAATATCCACTGCTGACAGGATGGAATTAACTGACTTTTTAAAAAAGTCTTCTGTTTATTCCTCCTCCCGCTCCTCCATTGTGCCATTCCCTCCCTTATCTCATTTTGACTCACCAGGAGGAATGGGCTTGTAGTTTGCAAGCTAGCTAAAGTGAGCCCTCAATCTAATAATATTTACATAAGTTAAAGATGCCTTTTGTTGAAATTCTCCAGTCTGGCTTGCCAGCAGAAGCGTTCCATGCACAAGAGAATCAATAGAGAATTATAGTTAAGCCCTGTAATAATTATCCTCATTAGATGTAACCAGAGCATTGATAGGATGAATTCAGTTATAAACTCTCCTAATACCCAGGAAGTTTATTAGATATGTAATTTAATAATCCTGGAAATAACAAAATTCTTTTGGTCTTTAACTCCACATTTATTGAAGGTGGAAGACTCATTCTTTCTGTACGTCAAGTTTCTGTAAGATCTGTTGCTTAACTGGTGCCAACATTTTCAGTGGATGGAAGACACAACTTGGAAGATGGCATCTAACTCTCTTCCCATAGAAAAGTTTAAGTAGACCTTTGAAGTATTGTTTAATTTAGCTATTTTAAGTACTAGATTACTAGCTAGAAATTAACCTTACTACCTTATAAGGACAAGCAGTAATATTGGAAACACTCTCTTTTCCCATGCCCCAACGTTTTGTTTACTTCTCTTTTCTTTTCAAAAATAATTGTTATTGAACATTTTCAACATTAAAAACACAAAACTACACAAAATTTTATCTTGTTACAGTGAATTTGTATTGGTATCACTCAAATCCATAACTTACATAAATTCTAATTTATAATGCATTATACTATATTGCACACTCATTGTAATTATATTACTACTTGCATAGATATACAAAACACTCATATACTATTATAGAATTCTTTTTCCTTAGTTATCTTTCTATTCTCTAACCAAGTATACCATCTACTCCAGACTTGATAATACTCTGCTTCCTCTCTCTCCTTCAATTCCATTGTCAACTTATCCATCTTAGTGCACTCAAGTATTTTTCTAATGACCATTGCTTCTGGTGGATTATTGGCCTGTTTCCAATTTTGTGGTAGTGTGATCCTGGTTGCTGTCAATATATGCAGTATTATGTATTGGATTTGGGGGGGGGGTGTCCATTTTTACTTCTAAAATGCCTAGGAGGAATAATTCTATTTTTTTGGCCAGTAATTTCTTCCAGCCAATCCCTTATTTTACATCAGTATTTTCTAATTTTAGGACAGGTCCATCACATATGGTAGAAAATACCCTGTCTCCAACTTTTAATCAGCCTTACTTTTTAAGGAAAAGACTCTCACATTTAATGTGGGGGGAATTCAGGTATATATGGTTGGAATTAAAGTTAGAATTTAAGTATAGCATTTTTCATAGTATAAGATGCACCAGAACTTAAGATGCACTTTACTTTTGGGAGAGGAAAATAGGAGGAAAAAATCTACCTACCAGGTATTCATCTGGCCAGTGTCCTTAGTCTGTTCAGCTTCAGCATATTATTTTATCCCTTGATTAGGGCTGGAAAAAACATTTTCAAAGGGAGCAGGAATGAAAACAAGCCTGCAAAGACCTTGGGCAGGAAAAACTGCTTTGGAGGGAGTAGGAATAAAAATAAATGCTCCAAGCCAGGAAGATCATTAGCACTGCATTAGGGCTGGAAAAGACTTTTTCAGAGGGAGTAGAAATGAAAACAAACCTGAATAGACTTAGGGCTGGAAAAAACCTTCTTCACAGGCTGTAGGAAGCCAGGAAGATCGTTAACATCTAGTTAGGGCTGGAAAAATATGTTTCTAAAAGTTACTTTCAGAGTATAAGACGCAACCAAATTTTCAGCCTCTTTTAGGGAGGAAAAAGGTGTGTCTTATACTCCCAAAAATACAGTATATATTGTTGAGTCAAATTAGAAACATAGAAACATAGAAGACTGACGGCAGAAAAAGACCTCATGATCCATCTAGTCTGCCCTTATACTGTTTCCTGTGTTTTATCTTAGGATGGATATATGTTTATCCCAGGCATGTTTAAATTCAGTTACTGTGGATTTACCAACCACGTCTGCTGGAAGTTTGTTCCAAGGATCTACTACTCTTTCAGTGAAATAATATTTCCTCACGTTGCTTTTGATCTTTTCCCCAACTAACTTCAGATTGTGTCCTCTTGTTCTTGTGTTCACTTTCCTATTAAAAACACTTCCCTCCTGAACCTTATTTAACCCTTTAACATATTTAAATGTTTCGATCATGTCCCCCCTTTTCCTTCTGTCCTCCAGACTATACAGATTGAGTTCATTAAGTCTTTCCTGATACGTTTTATGCTTAAGACCTTCCACCATTCTTGTAGCCCATCTTTGGACCCGTTCAATTTTGTCAATATCTTTTTGTAGGTGAGGTCTCCAGAACTGAACACAGTATTCCAAATGTGGTCTCACCAGCGCTCTATATAAGGGGATCACAATCTCCCTCTTCCTGCTTGTTATACCTCTAGCTATGCAGCCAAGCATCCTACTTGCTTTTCCTACTGCCCGACCACACTACTCACCCATTTTGAGACTGTCAGAAATCACTACCCTTAAATCCTTTTCTTCTGAAGTTTTTGCTAACACAGAACTGCCAATACAATACTCAGATTAAGGATTCCTTTTCCCCAAGTGCATTATTTTACATTTGGAAACATTAAACTGCAGTTTCCATTGCTTTGACCATTTATCTAGTAAAGCTAAATCATTTGCCATATTACAGACCCCTCCAGGAATATCAACCCTATTGCACACTTTAGTCAACTCACATTCCTAAAACATTAATAGTGAAGGAGGATATTACTTTTTAAATTATTTTAGTCTTGTTACGCTACATTTCTATGTTATCTGGCAATGTTATACTTATCTATGGGTAGGCTTAAAGCACAGCGAGATCTTTTCTAACAACACATCAGAGAATATTGTAATAAAAAGACTTTTTTTGTTTGTTAATGAAACAATTTGCTTCATGACAAAATTATAAGTTTCATCAGACTGCACTCAAGCAATGTCAATATTTGTTAAAAAAAATGAATCCAGGACATTAGATATTAGCTATTTATATGATCACTTGCAGAGAGTGTAGAGAGTAGTTATAAACAAGACCTAAACCACATGCTATTAAATTATGTTATTTCTGGCATCATTGCTATTGGCAGTAAAATTACCTTGATTGCTATCAGCTATAATCAAATACTGTATAGGGGGAAAGCTGGCATGCTAATATCTTTCACAATAAAATGTATGTTAACAGGCAGGGAAAAGTAGACATGCAATATGAAGAATATAATCAATGTTCTGTTTGTTTCAGCGTGCAGAGTTTGTCTGCAGAGTTTGTCTGACATATTTAATCCCCCCCCATCAACAGTCTACTTAGAACTTAGAATAACTTTATTGTCACTTTGAATGTATACTAATTGGCATCAGAGGTGGGTTCCTGCCAGTTGTGAACAGTTCTATAGAACTGGTAGCGAGAATTTCCCCCTGCTCACCGAAACGGCAACAATGGCTGGCTGGACACATCCCCGAATCTGCTCTCTCGGCAGTACCATAGGTGGCGCCATCTTGTTTTTTACTTCTGCACACATGCAGAAGCTGGTTTTTTGTGCATGCGCATACTCAGAAGCTGGGATTTCAGCACTGCACATGAGCCCACATGGGGCACATTGTACATGCGCCCATGCAGGATGGGAGGAAGCGAACCAGCAGTGAGGTAAGTTAAAACCCACCTCTGATTGGCATACATTAAAATGGAATTTCATTGCATGTAGCCCTCAAAAGGTCTCCACCTCCAATGTACAATAGATCTACTTGAAAAGAGAAAAAAATAAACAGTTTAGCTTAATGAAATGTTTGTATCAGAGCCACTTGCTGAGGACAGACTTGGAGTTGTGGCATCTTTCTTTCAAATGTACTTCTTCTAATGCCTACAACATACAACCCTGAACAATCATGCCACTATATCTAACATATACAGTAACATAATACTATACCGTATCTAACATGCGGCCTCCTGCCACATGAGTCCCAGTGACCAGTTAGGTCCTACAGAGTCAGCCTTCTCCTGGTCCTGTCAACTAGACAATGTCACTTGATGGGGCCTAGGGGAAGAGCCTTCTCTGTGGGGGCTCCGACCCTCAGGAATCATCTCCCCCCCAGAGATTCGCACTGCCTCCACCATCCTCGCCTTTGGCAAGAATCTTAAGACTCATTTTTGCCACCAGGCTTGGGGCCATTAGACCCTAGAACCATGGCCGATGAATGTAAATGTGTTCTTGTTGTGTGAATGACAATGATTGATTTTAATGCTACTGGGGTTTTAGAGTAATTAGTTTTAAATTAATTGTATTAGGATTTTGCATTGTTTTTTATATGCTGTAAGCCGCCCCAAGTCCTCAGAGAGGGGCAGCAAATAAATCAACAAAGCCACCCCCAATCACATGATCATCAAGCCACTCCCACCTGCTCACATGGCCGGCAAACCACACCCATAAAATAAGCCACGCCCACAGTGTAATAGTAAAAATTTTTGCAGCCCTTCGCTGGTTACACTGTTCCAAAGAATAAAAACTGTGACACAAAAAGGCCAATTTCTGGGCCCAGCTAAACGACTTTCTGAACATCTATAGAATCCAAAGCATGGCTGTCTTGTCAGTCCTAATTTAATTTAATTTATTGGATTTGTGAGTCAGGTAATGAGCCAGGTAGAAATAGCACATAGACTTTGTATATAGATTATGTGTATATATAGATGTGTGTGCTTTACAGCCCTCTCTAAGCAGTTTACAGAGTCAGCATATTGCCCCCAACAATTTGGGTCCTTGTTTTACCTACCTCAAAAGGATTGAAGGCTGAGTCAACCTTGAGTCTAGTGAGATTTGCAGGTAGCCTGCAGTCAGCAGAAGTAACCTGCAGTATTGCATTCTAAATACTGCGCCACCGTGGCTACATTTTTACCATGGTAAAAATTCAGTCTGATGTGATTGCTGTCCGAGGCTCATATTGGAAACTATGATCTTCCTTTTCTCCCTGATTTTGAGAAGCAGGTAGTACTACTTGCTTTTCAGAAGCAAGGACTGAGTTGCTTCAACTGTTCTGATCACTCTGATAGGAAGTTGAACAATTTGCAGAATCTAGTTTTTCCCGAGAGACATTAGTATTCTGGGATAAAAGCTGACCTGGAAATCACTTTCTTCCTCTCAACTGTTGATAAAGGGAGAGAAGGAGGGAGAAAGAAAGAGAAGGAGGAAGGGAAATTTATGAAGTTTGTTATTAAAAACGGAACGTTGACTTTGAACTGTCATCAAGGATATGATACTACTTACACAAACGAGAAAACATTTGTACACTGGCTATAAAATACTTCCATTGAATTGTTCATGAAAGAAGCATTTAATTTATAGGCATAAGGGATGGCGGGCTGACATTTGCTTTTCATGGTATATAATAAGATGCCTGGAGTTCAGCCAAGAGCCTCGCTATTCAGGCTACTTAATGTTTGATATGCAAGGAATCTGAAACATTATATTCAAGCTAACTTAGAAACTTGTTTCACAAAACATTCCCCCCCTCCCTTAAACATTATCAGATGAGATTAGATATAATTTTACTCTTATGGGATGGAATTGTGGAACTTGGTCATTTCTTTAAAAAATGAAATGAGCAGCTTGGGAATCTGGCTGGTGCACAACATATAGCTAAAGTAGAGCACTTTGTGTGATGCTTCTCTATCTCACTTAAAATTTAACTCTGTTGACCTGAATGATACTTGCTTTCAGACTGGTCAATATATAAGATATTGAAGTCCTAATATATAAGTGGATAGCCAATTTATTGTAGTGGTTAAGACACCAGACTAGAAACTGGACTTGATGAGTTTTAGTCCTGCCTTAGGCATCAGGTCAGCTGGGTGCCAGTCACATTCTCTCAGCCCTAGGAAGAAGACAATGGCAAATACTTCTGAAATTTGCCAAGAGAACTGCGGGGAACAGGTTCTTTAATCTGGTTTGCCTTGAAAGACTAACAGAACACCTTTAATTATAGAGATTGTTATTTAATATAATTGAATAAATTATGTATGTGGATTGATTTTATGTTTACAAGCAAAAAGTAAAATAAGATCTGATGGTGAGTTTGATTTTTTCAAAACTCCTCTATGCAGATACCTCTAGTCCTGGAAAAAGCTTAATAAACTATTGATTTAGATGTTAAAAGTGTGTGTGTATGTATGTGTGTGTTTATATTTATATATACACATACATATATACATATATTAGCCACACCCTTGCTGGGATTTGAACCTGGGGCTCTGCTTTGTAAGGCAGTGGCCTTAGCCTCTAGACCACAGGCTCATATCTTGTATCAGATTGTATCAGGGAAGGGTTATGTGTACTTTTTTCATGGAGTCACCCTGGTATATTGAAGGAGCATCACAGCTTCCTATTTGCCTCTCGGCCCCACTAGGGTCCATATTCGAAGGCAAATAAGTTTTTTATAGCCAAAAACTATCATCTATAAGTGTAATATATTTTTGCTGACAATGAAAAGGAAGGGAGACGATTATAGCTTTATAGATCAGGAAAGTGTGATGGTCCTTCAATATACCAGGGTGACTCGACAAAAAATCACACATATTCACTCACTCACTGACACACACACGGTTAATTTCTGTCAAAATCGCCCTGGTATTCCCAAATATGGGAGGAAGCAACTTTGGTTTCCTTCTGCCTCCCAGCCCCACACAGGGACCATTCCAAGGCAGATTTTCTTTTTAATAGTTAACAACTATAATTTTACATGTTTACATATTTTTGCTGATATGGCTCCCTTCCTTTTCACTTATTAGCAAAAAATATGTGTATGTATGAATGTATTTTTTCCCCGTAGATTTTCACGGGTATAGGTATGTAGATCATGGCGTATTCAGGTCTTTTTCCATGTAACATTGATGTATATTGGTGATCTTTTGATGAGGTCCCACTTGTCATCTTCAGGCTGGTGTTTTCAGCCTTATGCGAGGGCAAACAAAGTGTGGTCGGAGTTACTGCCTTTCTATAAATGTTGGTGTGTGTGGAGTGCTGACTTGATTGCTGTAAATGGGTTGGTTGGCTGTGTTGTGACATTTTGATTAGTTGATGGGGTAACACCTTGAGTAGTTGATGGAGTTGATGTTTGCAGATTAGTTGATGTTTGCAGATTAGGGGTGACATCCAGAGTAGTTGTTGGAGTAGATGTTTACAAATTAGTTGGCTGTTTTGTAACAGGGTTTTGGTTTGGCTTCCAGTTTGTGGTCTGATTATGTGTTTATGATGTGTGTTACTTTGCTTTATGTGGCAGTCGGAGGGGCCATCAAAATAGAGAAACAACCGCACAACATGAGCAAATGTGATGACACTTCCCACCTCTCAGACATCTGGAAACTAGCCCTAATTAACAAACAAATCCCAGCCACGAAAACTGATACCAGACCCAGAGCAACACAAGACACCACCACCCGTACCCATACCCACCCCACAGACAAAATACAGAAGCCAAGCCACAGCGACACCTCCAACTGCACCTCCAACCACAAGAGCACTTTGTCCACCTCCACAGCGGCACCTCCAAACCACAGTGGCACCTCTAACACCCTTCAAACACCCACACAAAGCAAACTGACACACACTATAAACAGATAGCCAGACCACAAACTCAGAGCCAAACCAAAACCTGAGATATTACACCACACACATACATTACAAAACAGCTGGCTAATCTGCAAATATCAACTCCATCAACTAATCAAGATGTCACAACACAGCTAACCAACCTGCTTACAGCAAACAAGCCAGCACTCCACACACACACACCAACATTTATATGAAGACGGCAGCTCTGACCACACTTTGTTCGCCCTAGCATGAAGCTGAAAACACCAGCCTGGAGATGATGAGTGGGATCTCGTTCAAAGGTCACCAAGATGCCTTCAATCTTACATGGGAAAAGACCCAAATACATCAAGACCTCTGTGTGTGTGTGTTTGTTTGTTTGTTTACTTTCTTACTTACTTACTTACTTACTTACTTACTTACTTACTTACTTACTTACTTACTTACTTACTTTGACTTCTATGCCCTATGCCGCCCAATCCCTCTCTCTCTCTCTCTCTCTCTCTCTCGAGATTGGATACTGTAGCCTAGAGGATAATTCTCTGCCTTACAAGGCAAAGGTTGCAGGTTCAAGACCCAGTGGGTATGGCTAGCTGATGAGGTCAAAATAAGGCCGAAATAGATCTATCCTAGTCTCCCTTAATTTTCAAGTTCAGCAAAAAAACATGTGACACACATATATATGTGTGTGTGTGTGTGTGTGTTTGTGTGTAGCATATTTTTGCTGACAGAAAGCACACACACACACATATATGTATGTATGCGATTTCCCCCCCAAGGTATATGGTATACCCAAATATAGGAGGAGCATACAGCTTCCTTTTTATCTCTCGTTTCCACCAGGTGCCATATTTCAAGGCAGATAAACTTTTTATAGTGACAACTATAATCTATAAGTGTAACATATTTTTGCTGATAATGAAAAGAAAGGGAGAGTAGTATAGATCTATTTTGAGTTTTCTTTGCTCTCATCAGCCAGCCATACTCTTACTGGGATTGGAACCTGCAGCCTCTGCCTTGTAAGGCAGTGGCCTTAGCCTCTAGACCAGTGTTTCGCAACCTTGGCAACTTGAAGATATTTGGACTTCAACTCCCAGAATTCCTCAGCCAGCGAATGCTGGCTGGGGAATTCTGGGAGTTGAAGTCCAGATATCTTCAAGTTGCCAAGTTTGCGAAACACTGGTCTAGGCTATCTACTGTCTCTATGTTTGTGGAATAATTAAAGTAGACTGCACATTTAAAAAAAAGGCTAGGTGCTTGTGGAAATAAGGGCCATTGAAAAGTGTAGGCTTTTAGTTGCAACTGCTAAATGTATGCATCTCCTTAGTCCTTAATATATTATTATGTTGATGTTATATTCTGCTACAGCTGTCCCCAAAATTATTTCAAATTAAATGGTTAACTCATATTTGACTCAACTTTTGCAAAATGTTACCATTTTGCTTCCCTAACTCTCATCTCAGAATTACCTACCAATTTTATCAGGTAGAGGTCAGAAAGCCTATCTCTATCAGAAATGGAAGGGAAAAGAGAGGAGATAGGGAAAGATCTACTGGGAGCAATTAATTCTGCAGTATCATGTAGACACAGGGTTTTAGTTTAGCTTGTAGGCATTTGGAAATTGCATTGAATTCCCCAAACTATCATTACAAAAAACAGACTACCCCTCCTCTCCAGAATACATAAATTAGGCCTAGAACAGGGATAAGGCAAATTCTGTGCTGTGATTTAAAGGAGACCTGATCTAAGGATAAGATTTCTTGGTTATATGAAGCATCATTATGTCTTCCTGGGTATTTGTTTCATTATTTTATTACCCATCTGACCTAGTCATTAGTTTCTGAAACCATCCATTTATGTTACTGCTCCTTATAGTTCATTCAATCCATATATTCAGATTTCTTCCTTCACCCTTTCCATGTGACAAGGCTCAGGCAATAGAATCCCATAAAGTTAGATCAAGACATGTCTTTTAACAAATGAATGGAACAGTTCCTTTGATTTGTGAAAGAGATTACACAAATGTGGAGAAGCTTATATTGTAGGAGAAGGCCATTTTTAATCAATCCTCTTTCCCCTTATAGTACTCAATAACTTTCTATACATACCAGTATTTGTTAGGAAAGGAGACAGAGGTTAACAGAAAGAAAGAAAGAAAGAAAGAAAGTGTGAAATGAGAAATATCACATCTGTTTCTCTGCTGGAAATATTATATTGGTATAACTATAAAAGTTTATAAATGTAAAAAAATAAAAGTGAAATAGAATCCTTCCTACCAGTTTTTAGAGATGCTTAGGTAAATTTAAAACTGGATGTGCTTGTCAATTGACAAGAAGATGGAAACCTAGAAACAGTGTATTGCAAGGTCAACATTCCTCGCATTCTGTATTTCGACAGCAACCATCCACTGACACACAAAAGGAGTTTCATCAGAATAATATATGGCAGGCTGAGAACCCACTGTAGTATCCAGAAAGCCAAACAGATGGAGAGCAGTTACCTACATGAATAATTCGGCAGAATGGGTACCCATAATCTTTTTTTTTTACAAGATATCTGCATAAAGCAGTGGGGAGAGAAAGGTAAGAAACAAGCCCAAGTCCATGGCATATACCCTGTCATACATCAAAAACATTTTGGAAGCAGTTGAACCATCCAGGCACTACCATATGGGGACAAATTATGCATTGTAAAGATTGCTTGGAGGTGGGAGATACTTCCAAGGTAATCTACCAGATCTCCTGCATCAATTGCCTCTGTGACTATATTATTAATAGAGTTGGAAGGGACCCGGCATCTACATCTGCTTCTATCTAGGATCGAACTCACAACCTCCTGATTGTGAGGCAAGAGTTCCACCTCTAGGCCACAGTAGAACGGAGAAGGGAAGTCATATAGGACAGACAGTGGGGGAGCTAGCTACCAGATTGCAAGAACGTAAGCAAGCGGTCAGACGAGGAGACACTAGCTCATTGGTATCCTCGCATTGCAATAAACAAGGACACACATTCATACATTTTGCAGCTAAGATTGTTTAATGATGTATACCTGTGATTCTTGGAATGCGTGGGATTGTATGTATGGAATGGATGATTATGGAATGAATGGATATAGTTTAGATGGGATGTTCATCTTACCTGGCGATGGAGGGACAGGAGGGTTGGGGCAACCCATCTCTGGGGTGGTAGAGAGCCAGAAGATCCCAGTGTTGCTGGGGAGAGGCAGATATGTGGGAGCCATGTGGCAAGCCATTCTGGGGGAAGAAGAGATCACTGCCTGAAAGCGATCCCTTGTTCCAGCCCCATGAGCTCAACCTGGGGCACTGGTGACGAGTGGAATCTGGGCCCTGGGCTCAAGCTGCTGCTACTCAATGCCAGTTCAGTGGTTAACAAAGCTCTACTCATCTGGGATTTGGTCCAGGAGGAGGGGGCCTACCTGGTATGTGTGACTGAAACCTGGCTGGGCCCAGAGAGAGGAGTTCCTCTCTCTAAAATTTGCCCAGCCGGGTTTCAGGTATGGCATCAGTCACGACCCCAGGGAAAAGGAGGGGGAAGAGTGGCTATTATAGCCAAGGAGACTTTTTGCCTACGTAGACTACATTTACTTGCTCCTGAGATTGCGGGCTGCCTCTTTGTGAAGTTGGACCTAGGGGTTCAGGTGGGCTTGTTGCTCACGTACCTGCCTCCCAGCTGTGTGTCAACAGCCCTGCCTGTGCTGCTTGAGGAGGTAGCCGGGTTGGTGGTGGAGTTCTCCAGACTCATTGTCTTGGGGGACTTTAATCTACTGTCACTCGTTAAATCCTCTGGGCTGGCAAAGGAGTTCATGGCCACCCTGACAGCCATAGACCTGACTCAAGTAGTACGGGGTCCAACACATGAGTGGGGGCACGCACCTGACATATTTCTCTCAGAGCAATGGTCTGAGATTAAGGGGCTTAGATGTTTTACCTTTGTCATGGTCAGACCATTTTCTACTATGGCTTGACTTTGAAGCTCCAATCCTCCTCTGCAGGGAGGCGGAATTGACTAGGTGGTTCCGCCCCAGATGCCTGATGGACCCTGAGAGCTTTCAGAGGGCACTTGGGGTTTTAACAGATTCACTCGTACACAGTTCAGCCTGGAACAAGGCTGTCACTGAGGCTCTTGACCGGATTGCACCATTGCAATATCTCTTTGGCATTAGACCTTCATTTACCAAGGAACTCCGGGTGTTGAAATGCCAGAAGAGACGTCTGGAGAAGTGGTGGAGGAAAAGTAAATCTGAGTCTGATCGAATACTTGTAAGAGATCACATTAAGACTTACAAAGTGGCGCTCAAGGCAGAAGATGCGTGTAACATGCCGCCTTGATTGCATCCGCAGAATCCCGCCAGGCCACTCTGTTCAGGGTGACCCACCTGCATCTTAATCGGGGGGGGGGCTGGGGAGCCCTTGCAGAGTAGTGCCAAGGAATTTAACTCATTTTTCACTGATAAAGTCACTCAGATCCGGACTGACCTTGACTCCGATTGGATTGCAGTGTCAGCTGACAACGAGTCAGTCGAGGTCACCAGGGCCCTTCCTTGTCCATCTGTCTGGGAGGAGTTTGACCTGGTGACACCTAATGAAGTGGACAAGGCCATTGGAGCTGTGAGTTCTGCCACCTGTTTACTGGATCTATGTCCCTCTTGGTTGATTTCGGCCAGCAGAGAGGTGACACGGAGCTGGAGATTGTCAATATTTCTTTGAGGGGAGGGGTCTTTCCCGGCTCCCTACAAGGAGGCACTTATGCACCCCCTCCTCAAGAAGCCTTCCCTGGCCCTAGCCATGGTTAACAACTATCATCCAGTCTCCAACCTTCCCTTTATGGGGAAGGTTGTTGAGAAGGTGGTGTCGCTCCAGCTCCAGCCGATTATTTAGGCCCTCAACAATCAGGATTCAGGCCTGGCTACAGCACGGAAACTGCTTTGGTTGCGCTGATGGATGATCTCTGGTGGGCCCGGGACAGGGGCTTGTCCTCTGTCCTGGTGCTTCTTGACCTCTCAGTGGCTTTTGATACTATCGACCTTGGTATCTTTCGGTGCCAGCTGGAGGGGTTGGGAGTGGGAAGCACTGTTCTTCGGTAGTTCTCCTCCTACCTCTCTGGTCAGTCACAGTCAGTGTTAGTGGGGGATCAGAGGTCAACCTCTAGGTCTCTCCCTTGTGGGGTGCCTCAGGGGTCGGTCCTCTCCAGCCTGTTATTCAATATCTACATGAAACCACTGGGTGAGATCATCCAAGGGCATGGGTTGAGGTATCATAAGTACGCTGATGATACCCAGTTATACATCTCCACCCCATGTCCAGTCAGTAAAGCAGTGGAAGTGATGTGCCAGTGCCTGGAGGCTGTTAGGGTCTGGATGGGTGTCAACAGGCTCAAACTCTGTCCGTCCATTACCCTAGGGGGGAATTATTGACCCCCTCAGAGAGGGTTTACAACTTGGGCGTCCTCCTCAATCCACAGCTAACATTAGCACCATCTTTCGGCTGTGGCGAGGAGGGTATTTGCCCAGGTTTGCCTGATGCACCAGTTGCAGCCCTATGTGGACAGGGAGTCACTGCTCAGAGTCACTCATGCCCTCATCACCTCGAGGTTCGACTACTACAATGCTCTCTACATGGGGCTACCTTTGAAAAGTGTTCAGAAACTTCAGATAGTGCAGAATGCAGCTGCAAGAGCAATCATGGGCTTTCCCAGATATGCCCATATCTCGTCAACACTCCGCGGCCTGCACTGGTTGCCGATCAATTTCTGGTCACAATTCAAAGTGTTGGTTATGACCTATAAAGCCCTACATGGCATCGGACCAGAATACCTCCAGGACCGCCTTCTGCTGCATGAATCCCAGTGACTGATTAGGTCCTACAGAGTTGGCCTTCTCTGGGTCCCGTTGATCAAACAATGCCATCTGGCAGGACCCAGGGGAAGAGCCTTCTCTGTGGTAGTCCTGGCCCTCTGGAACCAACTCCCCCTGGAGATTAGGACTGCCCCCACCCTCCTTGCCTTTCGTAAACTTTTGAAAACCCACCTATGTCGCCAGGCATGGGGAAATTAATATACCCCTTAGCTATTATGATTCATGTATGGTTTGTTTGGGCTGTATGATTACTTTTTATAAGGGTTTCGAACTGTTTTTTAATCATTGGATTTGTATACTATGTATTGTTTTTTGTTATGAGCCGATCTGAGTCCTCGGAGAGGGGCGGCATACAAATCTAATAAATTGTTGTTGTTGTTGTTGTTGTTATTATTATTATTATTATTATTATTGGCGGGCACAAAACAGCTGGGGAAGTAATTGAAGTCTGGAAAATGTGCCCATCATCAGTCAAATGGAGTGTTGATTTATTGCCAGTTTATTAAATACTCAGGAGGCGAGGGCTTGGCAGCACAAGTAAACACAAGGACTTAATAGCAACCATCAACACCCCAATCAACATCTACAAAGCCACAAACAACAGGCACCATATAAATACCACACGCAGAACAGTCCACAATCCACATACTCTGCTAGAGAGAAGTTCTCTGAGGATGGACTCCAGCATGAGTCCAAAAGCTCGGAAGACTAAACCTCTGTTCCCAGTTCCCAACCGAGATTGTATCCTGCAAAGTGAAAAACAGCTTTGGTAATGGAAGTTGGATGTGAAATGGAGGAGTCAGCCTTTACCTAATGCTAAAACTACGTGAAGGAGACTATTTTATGTACAGTGTATAGTTGTTACCTATATATGGGTGAATGTATGCAACACCCTTAACCAGGTCATTTAATAAGCCAGAAGTTCCATTCCATTCCGCTGTAAAAGTTCCAACTGATCAAGAGATAGCAGCAATTTTTTTCTTTGTCTCTTTGTTGCAAACTTATGATTGTCTGCAATTCTGCGTCCCAGATAGGATAGGATAGGATAGGATAGAATAGGATAGAATAGAATAAACTAGAATAGAATATAATTTTATTGGTCAAGTGTGACTGGATACACAAGGAATTTGTCTTGGTTCACATGCTTTCAGTGTATATAAAGGAAAAGATATGATTTGTCAAGAATCATAAGGTACAACACTTAATGATAGTCTTATTTAATATAATAGCTTATTTAATATAATGGCTTATTTTATATAATAGCTTTTATTTGCACACCACACTGCACTTTATTAGCTTCAGCGTTACTTTTAGCTGCATTGTGTAAACCAAGTCTTTTTGGTTAATTTATGATTGAGTGTACTGTTGAAGCCCAGAAAATATGAATAACATAGTTAAACAAAGTGTACAGGCTCGCTTACTGTAATATTTCCATCCCAGGGATTGTTTTAATAACCCAGTGGTATTAGAATTAATCTCTGGATTTATTTATACTGATTTGCCTTCTTCTCTTTATCCTTTTATATCATGTATTTGATATGGTAAGTCTAAAACACATCTCGTTATTCACCAGTAACTACTCAACTTTTCTGAGCAAACCTTGAAGTAAACATACATAAATAAAACAGCTCTTTAAATTACCTGCAATTTAATATATCATATTGACCGAGCTCTCAGATGACACGATTACACTTAAATAGATGGTAATAAATTTTTAGTAAAAATGGTCGAGTGGGGGGGCAAAGAAGAACCTAATCAGAACAAAGTAATCAAAGCAAAACGAGACAAACATTAATCATGGTAGGATTTATCCACATAAAAGTTGATTGAGAAATGGAACTTGAATTGATATCCTGGGAGTTTCCATAAACTGGGGGCCATAATAGTAAAGATTTTCTCATGTGTTCCCATCAGAATCCTTTGAAAGTTGCTGGGCCATGCAGGAGGTCCTCATTAAGTGACTTATTTGTATGGCCTATATCACTGACAGAAAACAATGCATCATCCATGTTCTGTCAGGCTCTCTGGTAGAATCCTCCAAAAAATTCACAGGTACAAATTTCAGACACACACACGTTTGAAAATTCAAAACAATGTTCTTTATAATGAAAATTCACTTAAACCAAGCCCTCTTTTGGTATAGCAAAGAGCACTCGTCTCCAAACAAACTGGTAATTTGTACAACTCCTTTATCAGTTCTGTGATACTTAGCTTGCAGCTGTGAGGCAATTCACAGTCCTTCTTCTTTCACAAAGTGACACACACTTTGCTCTGGTTTAGTTTCAAAGCGGGGGAAAATCAGCACACAAAAAGTCAAAGTCAGTAAAGCAATCACAAAACACAACGATCAGATAATCCTCCACAATGGCCAAGGCTGCTATTTATAGCAGCCTCACTAATTACCACAGCCCCACCCAACCACAGGTGGCCTCATTTTCTTTGATAATACTCTCTCAGTTGTTGTTGCCTATGCATCGCTCTCCTCATGTGTGGCTGTATCATTAACTCTTGTTCTGAATCCAAGGAGGAGCTAGATAATTGATCTCCTTCTGAGCTGTCTGCCATACTCTCCTCCTCCCTGTCACACATGTCTTCTTGGTCAGAGGAGCCTTCATCAGCAGATTCCACCGGGGGCAAAACAGGCCTGCAGCATGTGGATGTCTCCCCCATATCCACAGTCCTTGGGGCAGGAGCAGGGCCAGAGCTAACCACAACAATCCAAAGGGGTCAATTAGAATTATATCCACTAAAGCAGTGTTTCCCAACCTTGGCAACTTGAAGATATTTGGACTTCAACTCCCAGAATTCCCCAGCCAGCCTTTGCTGGCTGGGGAATTCTGGGAGTTGAAGTCCAAATATCTTCAAGTTGCCAAGGTTGGGAAACACTGCACTAAAGAACAGAATATTTGATCAGTTTGGATAATACATTGGCCACGATAGACGTGGCTGCACTGAATTTGCCTAAAACCATCTAACTTATGTCTAATACTACATTAACATCTACATCCAAACTAGTCACCAAATATTGTGGCAGGATATGTCTAAAACTAGCTAAAGCTTTCTCTGCTACCTAAGACAAAAATTGTGGCACTCATCCATACTAGAATTCCCTGCTTTTATCACTCACGCAAGACATCATTGGCACCATGCAAGTTTGTTGATGTTTAAATTGTTTCTAAGCTTGATGGTTTTCTAGATGTTGTGGCTACATAATTGAGCACCTTAAAAAAAAGAGATGATGGAACAGTGACAAGGTTCCATCAGGTCAGCAAAATGTACATGCATCAAGCAATGGGGGCAGTAAGCTTACAACCATTCATATTTTTGGCCATCCCCAAAAGAGTCCAGAAGGACTTTTTAACCTCAAAGCTATGAATGCGACTTTTAATAGTAAGAAAAATGTAACTTTTTATAGTAAGATGGCAAAAAAGTTTTTTTATTTAGACTTTTAAGAATTGACAATCTTGTATAAAATTAATAGAAATTTTTAGATGAGGAGAGGTAAGAGCCTCCATTGAGTGACTAATAAGAAAAGAAAAGTTTATATATGATTGATTTTAAGCATTGTTGTTGTGTTTATAACAATATATTGTTTTATTTTATGGTGGAGAAAATACGGAGAGGGGCGGCATACAAATTCAATAAATAAATAAATAAAATTATACCGAATATAGGAAAGGAAGGGGAAACATGCAATCTCCATTTGACCAAAAGCATTACAATGGTAACAGATCCTTGCTTTTCAGTGAAACTATTTACATGGAAGTCATTGCAACATAGTGACTAATCCTAAATGTATTTAACCCTTTAATGGGAATTAGGGAAATAATTTGTAAATTGGAAGGAAGACAGTGCTGGCATTTGGAAGAAGGAGAAGAGACAGTACCTCCATTAATTTTCCCCTCCGTTTAATGAACGTCACTGAAGATGTTGACCTTGAAATAGACAGAGAGCCTTATGTAAAGGCCAATGCAGGCAGATTGTTCACCTTTATGGATATTTTGTATGATTCTGACTTCTAAATTAATTTCCAGTCCCTATGAACTGTGTTCCTCTAACAAATATTGCCAAATTCCTTCTAGCACCTGAATAGGAGAGAAGGAATTTAAAAACCCCTTCCTGATTTCATACTTTCTTAATTTGTTTTAATTCTGTGTGTGTCGTTTTGTGTGAAAGACAGGGACTGTTACCTCAAGGAGCTAACAAAAGGTGCAGTGTGGCTGAAGAAATCCGTATATGACAAACCACCGCAGAGAATAAATTTGCATTCCTTTTAGGAGCCTAACAGATTGAAATTATATCATTCATTCCAATCCCCTTCCCTGCCATGGTGTAGCCCCCCAACTAAAGCACACAGGAAATAAACACATGGAGCTGTCTGGCACCAGGCAACCCTCCAGGTCCTGTTCTGTCTAGCACCAGTGTGAGACTTATCCACCCAATCAACATGAGGAGGTTTATTTATGTCAGACAGATGTATTAGCAATCAATGGATTTCTTCGGTAGCTTGTAGAATTTATACATGTTCCAAGCCTCTTCCATTTAAGAAAGTTAGGGGGGAAATACCCAGGGTTTTTTTTTATTCAAAGGTACAACATTGCAGTAAATATCTAGATTTACTTAGGTTTCTTTTGCAGATCTTCTTCAGGTATTCCAAGTAAGAAGAAAAATGCAAGAGCAATTCCTCTTACATCTTTAGTCCATGGCTTCCGAGTAAGACCTCCTATATTTAATATTGAAGAAGAAATGAGTTATCCTACTTGGTTAGCATCTTTTGCTGTGACACATTGGATCCTGGAGGACTTTTCTCTGTTTCTCTGGAAAGTGAAGCCTAGGAGAATTGGACAGTGATGGGCTGCAAAATATTTTACTACCACACTGTGGGCATGGCTTATTTTGTGGGTGTGGCTTGCTGGCTATGTGACCAGGTGGGAGTGGCTGATGATCATGTGACTGGGGGGGCTTAAAGGTCATGTGACTGGCTTAAAGGTGGCCAACTTGATTTCACTCATGTCAAGGGTTTGGGTTAGGATTAGGGTGCCCGTCGTCTCCTTTTCTCAAAGAGATACAATTTCCCTATCTATTTACTATTACTTGTTCTGTCTGGGTGCCCCCAGACTTCAACACCAACTGAAAAAAGCAGCCAGACACGCTGGTAAAACGCAAAGTCACTTTATATTTTTGAACACAAACCCAGAGAAAAAACTGTTCTTACACACTGGGATGCTAGGAGGCTTCACAGAAGAGTCACGACGGCCTGACAATACAACTGGCTTCTTGCTGGCACACCCACCACTGTAGAGAATAAGACCCACGCCTCCCCCAAGGTTTCAGCCTTCAAGGCCACAAGCCAGAATCAGAGATGCCAAGGATTGCAGCAAGGTCACAGGACTCCCAAAAGATAATTCTCCACAATACAGGAAGGGCGGGCCTGCCTTTTCAGCCTTTCTGGGGAGAACCACACCCAAACCCAGCTGTTGCCTATTAGGGATGGTAATACCTGGCTAATTGTCCCCTTCGTTGTGCTGCTCTTCTCTGCCTGAGATCGATGATGGCTTGTGCGTTCTCATCTAAGGACTCCAGGCTACTCGCTGGGGAGAGCTCCACCCCAGGGGTCTCAGGCTGTTCTCCCTCTTCCTCGGCCTGCAATTCCTCCTCCCCGTCTGCCTGGTCCTCCTCCTCCTCCTCCTGTTCCTCGTCCTCCCCCTCTGAGCATGGAGCCGGCAGAATGCCAGCCGTTCCCTGAGGAGCCTCAGACTGAATCACAACATTACTGAACATCCAAAATATACTCCGAGTCCTCGGAGAGAGACAGCATACAAATCTATTTTTTATTATTATTATTATTATTATTATTATTATTATTATTATTATTATTATTATACTATTTAATTTTATGAATATATGCCATATGTGTATGTACATATTACACACAGGCACACAAAAATATACATTATCTGCTATATAAACTGTATGTGTATGTACACACACACACGCACAGCTCTTCTAAAATTATACACATTCAACCTCATTTACTGTGATAGGAAAAACATAATATGAAAAAAAAATTATATTAAGGGTTTTAAATTGTTTTAATAATTGGATTTTTACTGTGCTTTATTGTTGTGAGCCGCTCCGAGTCTTTGGAGAGGAGCGGCATAAAAACTAATAAATAATAATAATACCCAGAGCCAGTGTTCCCTCTAATTTTTTTGGGGGGTGGGCAGAAAAGTATAGTGTCTGAGCGGCAGTCCCTTCGGGACTGGGCGGCACAGAAATGATAAATAAATAAATAAATAAATAAATAAATAAATAAATAAATAAATAAATAAATAAATAAATAAATAAATAAATAAATAAATAAATATATAAATATATAAATATATAAATATATAAATATATAAATATATAAATATATAAATAAACAAACAAACAAATAAACAAACAAACAAACAAACAAAAAACAAACAAATAAATAAAAAACCCACCCTGTTTTGCCTCAGAGAATTTCAAAATAAAATACTGTACTGTGTGTCTATAACAGTGAGCTCATAATAGGGCAACTCTATCAATATCAAAATGCCACTTAAATAGTTGAGCTAGTTTCAAACTAGATTTTGATTTTCTTTCTCTCTTCCTTACTCCCATTCTTTTTCTTTCTCTTTTCCTTCCTCTCTTTTTTCTATCTGTTTCTCTCTCTTCCTCTCTTCCTCTCTCTCCTTCCCTCTCACTCTTTCCCTCTCGGCTTCTGGGCAGGTTTGGAAAACTCTGAGTTGATGATGATTTTTAAGTGAGCGATTGCTCACTGCTCAGCTTAGAGGGAACTATGCCGAGAGCCCAGAAGGGAAAAAAAAGAACAAAAAATTAAAAAAAAATTCTACCAGTTCTGAGTACCTGACCATACCCATAGGAGCCCATCAATGGCATTGGAGAGGGAAAGAGGGAATCCCTTCGATGAAAAAATAAAAGACCATATGATTGTAGCTGCCCTTGGAATAAATGAATCATCTTCCTTACTAAATGTGTTTAGGACCTGAGGGGGAGAAAGGATTCGTCTAAACATAGATTCAGATGTCTGAGGCTTAACGGAAAGGTTGGACTTAAAATGCAGTCATGAGACTTCTGAGTCCTGGAAACCATCACATGGGACACTCTATTGATTTTTATATATGAAGAATCGCTGGAGCAGAAGAAGTGAGAAATGGGACAGGTTTCAATCACGAGAAACAAGAAATGAAAGACTCCTTCATGCAGAGTTATTCCTGTTCATCTCAGGCAGATGCCCATGTAGTTTTCATGGGGGAAAAAATATGGATGTGCTTTGCCATTGCTTTCTTTCATCTTCTCTTTGGAGTTTTCTGGTAATATTTATGTATTAACAGGTCTGTTTTGTTTAGCTTTTCAAGAGCAGCCAAGAGGTTTTGTGATTATAATCCTAATTATAGCACAAAAGAACAATTTCAAATGCTAGAAATAAAGTTGTTTTCATGGAACCGCAGATTTGCAGGAATCATGCTGTGGTGAACTGATTACTTACTTGGCCAATAAAGAATTCTATTCTATTCTATTCTATTCTAATCTATTCTATTCTGCTCTGTTCTGTTCTGTTCTGTTCCGTTCCGTTCCATTCCATTCTATCATATTCCATCCCATCCTATTTACAACCATTTATTTAGTGATCATTCGTAATCATGAAACTGAAAAAAGTGACTTATGACAAGTTTTCACACTTACAACAGTTTATTTATTATTTATTTATTAATTCGATTTCTAAGCCACCCTTCTCCTGAGACTCAGCGTTGCTTACAGCAAATTTATGCAAAACATGTTAGAAATCTACAATAAAATCTACATTAAAATACTGTCTTAAAACCCCAATGCTTAAAATCCATACATACATTCAATCATTGGCTGGGGCTAGATATTAGAAGCTTAGTGCCCCCAAGCCTGTCGGCAAAAGTGTGTTTTCAGAATCTTATGGAAGGTGGAGAGAGTGGGGGCAGGGTGAATCTCTGGAAGGAGTGGAGTTTATTCAATAGGCCTGGGGCTGCCACAGAGAAGGCTCTTCCCTTAGGTCCCGCCAGTTGGCGTTGTCTGGCTGACAGAACCTGGAGAAGGCCAACTCTGTGAGACCGGACCAGTTGCTGGGATCAGCAAGGCAGAAGATGGTCCCATAGGTAGTCTGGTCTTGTGCCATGTAGGGCTGTTGCGGCATTCCCTGGGCCAAGTGATCAAAATTCAAACTAGCTTGGCAACTGGCATGTATTTATGACAGTTGCACTGTCCCAGGGTCATGTGATTATGGCTTCTAACCAGAAAAGTCAATGGGGCAAGCCAAATTTGCTTAATGACAAAGGACTATCAGTATTTATTTATCAATATCATTGAGTAGAAGAGACTATATGTAGATCAGAATGGGATGGAGGTCTTGGTGCTCTCTGAACTGGTTGTTCATATGATAACATTACCTACGTAGTTGGGTAAAGAAATGTTTGCAGACCAACAATCATACTTCGAACTTTACTTATAAATTTACACTGCTCAAAAAAATAAAGGGAACACTTAAACAACAGAATATAATTCCAAGTAAGTCAAACTTCGGTGAAATCAAACCGTCCAGTTAGGAAGCAACACTGATTGACAATCAATTTCATTTTGTTGTCAGCACATTCAACTTTGTACAGTACAAAGTATTCAATGAGAATTTTTCATTCATTCAGATCTAGGAAGTGTTCTTTCAGTGTTCCCTTTAATTTTCTTTTGAGCAGTATATATATAAATATATCTTTCCGCTACCTATGTAACATTCTTGCTCATACATGGACATTTTAACGAAGTATTATTTCCCCCTCCCATATTAAAAATAGTCTCCAAATAGTGTCTATACAGATACACTTGAACTGAGGATGTAATATAACTAAAGAGGGACACCCGTTGGAGTGTACATTATCTCTCATACAAGCCTATTCTTTGTGATAGATTGCCACAGGATAAATGGCTGAGCCTGTGCTTTGCGCACGGAAGATTCCAGATCCTGTTTCTATCCTGACATTTCTAGATCAGATTGAGAAAGTCATGAAATGCTATTGCCAGCCATTGTATAAAATGCTAACACAAATGGCCAATGGTCTGAAATACATTCAAATGTATTCAGATCGCAGGCTGCCAGCATTTTGGCAGGTCGAATCTCATCAGGCTCAAGGTTGACTTAGCCTTCCATACTTCCAAAGTGGGTAAAATGAGGACCCAGATTGTTGGGGGGCAATAGGCTGGCTCTTTAAACTGCTTAAAGAGGGCTGTAAAGCACTGTAAAGCGATATATGAGTGTAAGTGCTATTGTCCATATATTCATAGTTTTTTCTAAAGCAGTGTTTCCCAACCTTGGCAACTTGAAGATATTTGGACTTCAACTCCCAGAATTCCCCAGCCAGCATTTGCTGGCTGGGGAATTATGGGAGTTGAAGTCCAAATATCTTCAAGTTGCCAAGGTTGGGAAACACTGTTCTAAAGCACAAGGTCGGAAATATGCTAATTTGAAAAGCAGACTTGAAAAATACTTTAAACTAACACTTTTTAGAAGCTCTGCTTTTATATTAATATACGTTTACCATAATAACCTTCTAGATACATGGCTTTTTTTAAAAAAAATCAGAGAATCAAATGAATCAAGACCAAACTTAATGTCTCTCTGAGGTGAAAGGAAATGATAATTTCCCACCTTCCTTTCCCAATGCCTTTTTAATGCTTTATCAGTGATTGATTTGTTGCAAGACAGATGTTCAAGAGCCTATAAGTCAGGGTCTTATATTAAGTGTTTCTGCTCTCTAATTTTCCCCTCTCTAAAAAGAAGAAAAAATGACAGAGGCTGTACTTTACTGCTGTGATTCATCAATTTCAGAGAATAAATGCACATTCTCACCTCATTTTCTTTATATATTTCCTAATGGGTATTACTTTTAAAATGTCCCACTTTGATAGTTAAAATAGGGGGGGGGAACCTGAAATGGTGAATCTCTCTTTCTTTTCTTTCTTTCTTTCTTTCTGTCTCTTTTTCTTTCTTTCTTTTTTCTTTCTTTTTTTCTCTCTTTCTTTCTGTCTTTTTCTTTCTTTCTTTCTTTCTTTCTTTCTGTCTGTCTTTCTCTTTCTTTCTTTTTCTTTCTTTCTGTCTGTCTTTCTCTTTCTTTTTCTTTCTTTCTGTCTGTCTTTCTCTTTTTTTTCTTTCTGTCTGTCTGTCTTTCTCTTTCTTTCTTTCTTTCTTTCTTTCTTTCTTTCTTTCTTTCTGTCTGTCTTTTTCTTTCTTTCTTTCTTTCTTTCTTTCCTTTTTCTACTTTCTTTCTTTCATTACTGGATGACTGCTTTAGCTGATGCTAAAAAGCAAGTGTCTCTTTCTGCTGCATAAAAGAGCCTGAAATGTTTACATATCAAAAGGCTATAGGCCAATTTCTGTCAAAATTATACATGAAGTTAAGCAGTACAAGCAATTTATTTAAACACTAGTCATTGTAGAAAAATTCCAAACCATATGCTCTTTTTGCAGTCCCCCCCCCACACCCACCCCACAAATGCATTTGACCCATGACTTGGCAAGACATGCAAGCTTCATAATTTACTTGAAATTTCAAATCCCCCCTGACATTTCAAGCAAAGATCTTCATTAATAAGGTTTATATATAAATGAAAACTTTAGAAGCTGATATTATTCAAGGGAAGAGTTTGAGGAGCAGGATTTTTGGTGGTTGTTGGGGTTTTATTTTTTGCAAAAGGGGCTTGTGTGTTCGTGTGTGCGTGTGTGTGTGTTGCTCTGTGTTTTCAAAATGGATTTGACTTTCCTAATCAGTTCAAGAGAAGTTTATTTAGGAAACAAATTATCCCTGCGTGTTGCACTGTAAGAACCTGGTGCAATCCACTCTGGGCACAAATACCCACGGATGGCAGGGTGTCCAAAGAGGAGTCTTATCCCTCTGTGTCTGCTCAATGTGACATTTAACTAGCTGGATTGCATGGAAAAGGAAAGCCTGACATTATAGACTTGGTTCTCCACTTCCTCATCATGGCACGATGATACAACCAGCTGCCAAGAACATGTGGAGATATACTTTGGTCCTCCAGATGTTCCTGAATTGTGACCCTAGCATCCCTCACCCCTGGCAGGACTTAGCTGTTGCTGCTGATAAAACCAGAGGTTTTTTTTTTTTTTGCCACAGCTCTGTTTAATTGAATTGAGATTCATGGAGCACTAGCTGCCTTCAAGTCCTATGGGGCTTTTGAAAAAGAGGAAGAGAAGTAGTGAAGCAAAGTTTAAGTAATTAAGAGTGACTGAAAGGTGAAATGTTTACAGGCTTAAGACACAATCAAAACTCTGCCCCAATGTACAGGGCTGTTGCCAGAAGCCCTGATACATATGAGGCATTTTATTATATACTGTGGTTATTGTAATGTTCAAACTATAATGAAGATCAATGGAATACAATCCAGCTAAATATTATGACTGTTTCAGCTTAGACTTGAACGCTGCTACTGAAATGAACGGGGTTCTAAAGTGCTTAGTTTTCAGCTGCTCATGCCAAAGGTTACAGTAAACACTTCCCAAGTGTTGCCTCTTAGTAGTTGACATCTATCCTTTAGACCTCCCATCCATTCAGTTTAAGAGTCCTTGTTCCCAGTGCAAATCATATACTGTACTATATTTTATCCCTATTCTTCGTCACAAATTTATCCCAAATCTTCCCTCGATAAAGGAAACCCGAGGGAGAAAAAATTGTCGTTGCCAGTTGGGTAGACTTACAAAATGAAGCACTTGGCTGGAAAATTGCTTTCAATCTAAGCAATAGATGTAAAGGAATTTGTGTGAAAGGCCTTCGTGAATAACCTGGGTCTGGCTTGTGTGAAATGCAGTTACTTCCAAGAAAACGTGGTCTGAGTGTCTCTAATCAAAATGCTTAAAGCCAGGGGTCTCCAACCTTGGCAACTTTAAGACTTGTGGATTTCAATTCCCAGAATTCCTCAGCCAGCAAAAGCTGGCTGAGGAATTCTGAGAGTTGAAGTCCACAAGTCTTAAAGTTGCCAAGGTTGGAGACCCCTGGCTTTAAAAGAGGTGTGCAATTTTTAATGTACACTTTTAAAGTGAGCCCTAACCATCTCTTCGTTCTCAAAGTCAATTACCCTTCCTGCTTTTTAAAAACCTGCAATTTTTTATGTACACTTTTAAAGTGAGCCCTGACCATCTCTTCTTTCTCGAAGTCAGTTACCCTTCCTGCTTTTTAAAAACCTTCAGGCAGGGCTGCCCTAAACAGGTCGTTTCAGTCAGTCTCCACGCCCCTCTTCTACCCCGTGTATCTCGGCTTTGGACAAGGCTACAATTTTAAATAAGCCCCTTTAACTACGTTGCATTCCGCGGTTGCAGCTTCTTAGCGTTCTTCCCCTGGGTGACTCTGGGAGGAAGTCTCTGCCGGGAGGACTTCCGGATCAGGCCAAGGGCCCGTCTTTCCATTGGCGGGAGTAGCTCCCCGCTTCTTCCCCCCAGGTAATTCGTCCAGGGTCCGGGATTCACCACCTTGGCAATCGCGGTCGGGCGTGATTAAAAGCTTCGGCATGACAACTCGTGGGAAAAAACTCTGCGGGGGAATCCTTGAAAAAGACCCTCAACACTGTCAAACTATTTACTGCACTACTGTTAATCTTTCCCATCACCCATCAAAACGACGCTATAGAGCACTGCACATCAGAACAACTAGACACAAGAACAGTCGTCGTCCCCCCCCCCCCGAAGGCCATCACTCTGCTAAACAAATAATTCTTCCAATACTGTCAAACTATTTGCTAAGCCTGCACTACTATTAATCTTCTCATCGTTTCCAACAGCCATCTCCTTCCACTAATGACTATATGGCTGTAACTTTGTGGCTTGTATCCTTACAATTTATATTGACTGGTTCCTTATATGATTTGATTGTTTATTTGTACCCGGACTATCATTACGGGTTACACTTGTATGATTCTTGGAACGTAACTTTTCTTTTATGTGCACTGAGAGTATCTGCAAGAAAAACAAATTCCTTGTGTGTTCAATCACACTTGGCCAATAAAGAATTCTGTTCTGTTCTGTTCTATTCTATTCTACTCGTGAGGCTCAAGTGAATGCTTCAACACTGGGGAGTTTTAAAGAAGAGATTGGATAACGATTTGTCTGAAATGGTAAAGTTTTCCTGCCTGATCAGGGGGGTTGACTAGAAGACCTCCAATGTTCCTTCCAACTCTTTTGTTCTATTCCATTCCACTCCACTCTCAATTACTCTTTTGTCATTTCTGGTAGTAAAGGCGCATGCATGAAAGAGAAAGCGAGGCTTGGTCTCCGGCCTCACCTGCCGCTTTTGTGAGCAGGTTCAAAAGACGCTCCGCCAGGGAGGAGGCGGGAGACCAGATAGAGCTGCGCCTAAAAAGAACCCCGATCCTGCCACGCCCGGCTGAGCCGCAGACTTTTCAAACTGAACTCCTCTCTCTTTCTTATTGTCCAGGTCTCTTTCCACCACAAAATTCAGAAGAATTAATCAGCCCCCTTCCTCGCGATCCTTCGCACAATTCCTTCCTTTCTCTTTTGCTCCCATCTAAAAAGGGAAGTTATACACGCTTTACCTTACTGGCGCAGAAAAGCCGATGCCCGATCTTTTGATCACTTAGATTCCCCCCTCCCCCGGCCCTTTCCAGTGTCAGGAGGTTCCGGTGGGAACGGGGGCGAATGGAAAAGACTTAAAGTAGAAAAGAACATATTTTTCAGATTTTGAAATAGAAAATATTTTTCAAGTAAGTATGAACGGGGTCGAAACGAGTTCACGAGAGACGAATTCAAATCTCTACTGTGTTCGTTGTATAATAGTAGTAGTAGTAGTAGTAGTAGTAGTAGTAGAGTAGTAGCAGCAGCAGTAATAATAGTAATAGTAATAATGGCAGCAGCAGCAATAATAATAATAATAATAATAATAATAATAATAATAATAATAATATTTGATATTACATTACGAAATTCGAAACAAACAACGCTATATGCAAATCCTAAAGCTGCCATTTAAATCCGGATATCTGAACAGGAGAAAATGATCCAGGTAACCCTCTTTGTGCAGAGAAATAATCCCCTTCCCCAGCACACACAAACACAGCTTGTGTAAATTTCCCTCCTTTAACAGGCAAGTGACTTTAAGGCAGTAACTTTCGTTGGACTGGACTCTCTCATATCTCGGAGTCAAAATAAGGATTGAAACCGTTTAAAAGACTGCATGAAAAAAAAAACCCCGACCATTCCGAACTCCGGGTTCTTAATAGAAGTTGGAACCCCATTTCCATCCCTCCGAGGGCAGATGGTCTGAACCGGACCGATTGACACACATGGCCCAAAACTCCGGTTTCCTTTATCCCCTACAGCTATCAGACACGAAAGGTGGCAGCAATTTTTGATCACTGTCGTTTTAAACAAACTGGCATTTTTAAAGGGTTTTTTTTTCACCATACAGGTATAAAATAATCCTTCTTAAAATCACGCCGATTTTTCCTGCCCTTTTCCGCGCTGCAACTGCCTTGACTGCGGACGCTGGCAACGGAAAAGGCTTCAGACTTTGATCCGATTTATAACCAAACCTGATCCGACGGATGCCGGACAGGCTGCTAAGAGAAATAAGTCTATTTTATTATCCCAGCGTCGAGTTGCGGTATCTTATAAAATTTAAAAAATATATTAAAAAATAAAAACAAAACATTCCTCTCTAACATTTCTATCCTGATTTAAACCCAATAACCCCGAGGTACGGCCGGCTTGTCGGCTCTTCGGTCTCTATTTCATCCGAGGGAGGGCTGGCCGAAAGCGGAGACGCGTCTCACGGAGCCCCCTGGCCGGAGTATTGCGGACCCGGGGAATCGTGTTTGGCTCTTAATCTGGAAAATCAGCCGCGCCTCGCCTTGCTTCCTCGCCTCCCGCCTTCCGCCGCACGACCTTTCCAAGACCCGCTGGGCCTGCCGCTTCCTCGACCACGCTGCGACGCCGGCCCGAGGAAGAAAGCAGCACTTAGCAACGCGCCTTACTCCGCCGCTGCCATCTGCTAGTCCTCTTCCCAGTGACACCAGTGGCAGCTTCTTTGAAAGGGAACTTTGGAACTGGGGGTCCTTTGGGGGGGAGGGGCAAGCGAAAGCGAAAAAGAAGCGGGACTGGGGGGTGTGGGTGGATGGGGGGATTGGAAGGACTCGGAAAAGTTCATCCAAATCCATTGAAAGGGTTTTGGATAGTGCGCGGCGTATGTGTGAAAGTTAAACTAGGACGGATCTGAAGTCAAAGCGGCTGCTTGGATCCCCCAGGCTAACAAGGACAGGGGTCCGTTCCCCGAGGTAGGACGTCGCAAGTTAGCAGCTTTCATCGCCAAGAGGCACCCCTCCCCCCGGTAGACGGGTTCTGGGGGAGAGGAGAGATTAAAACGAAAACCAGGGGAACTCCGGACCTAAAGAGCATCGTTTTAACTCCCGGAGGGTTTAAGCCGCGATTGAATTCGCAGCTAATATAGATTCCGATGCTAAAGTGAGCAGGGGGGAGGGGGAGAGAGACACCTCAAAGTTTGGGAAGTACAGGTATTCGGAAATTCTAAAGGAAGTTGCATTTTTTCGGATTTCCCTTGGACGCTGTTGGCAAAAATGCTGAAGGCGCTCGCTTGGTCCTAAAAACTTGGTCCTTTGATCCTAAATCGGTTTGTAAAGAAAACTGGATAACGTTCTAGTTTGAGGTGCAATAGAAGGGTGGCTTGGGGTTGCCGCCGCCCAACGGTTCCGTTCGACAAGAAGGGGCCGATTACGCCCTTCCCGACTTAATCCGTAATCAAAACTTTGATTAACGGCCTAAATGACTTCCTGCCGAATCTGGTCTACGGCGGTGCGCAACGGTCCGGCTCAAACGCCCGTCCTCCTCAAAAAAAACGCTTAATTTCACCAAGCGGTTTACAATCACAGGTCGGAATTATTTTCCCCCCAAATGACCTTTGGTACTTTTGCTTTTCCTCCCGAGGGCGTAAATACCGCCGTGGGCAACATTGACAAGGGGGGGGGGGGAGTTGGATTTATGGGTCTTGTTTGGAGACGAATTAGCCTAGACGTGAAGCGTGGCAGATCTAGGATTTTAGCTTAACGCAGAGCATTAAGAGCATGGGCCAGCCCCGTCTTCTTGGGAAGCCTTCCGAGGAGAGCCAAAGACCCGTTGCCCCAATTGAAAGAGAGCAACTAAAAAGAGGAATGCAGATCCCTTCGCTGGACAACCCCTTCTGCGGGTAAAGGAGCCAAATGCCCCCAAAGATTGCGCGCGCTCAGGATTTCGCTCAAGATGCAGTCAATTTTGGAGTAAAGGTCGGTATAACATTTATCAGGTAGCCGCTCAGGCCTAATTTAATTTTTCATTTTTGGTCTTTGAGTTGCTTCAGAGCCCGCTTTGGTCGCGGGAAGAGAAAAGGTTTGATTCTTTTAAAAAGCCGGAAAAAAAATCCATTTCTGGGAAGCTCGAGCAAACGGCGTCGGAAGAAAGTGTAAATAGAGGCGGGGTAGAGACTCGAAGTTGCGAATCGGCCGGCCGCTTTGCAAATGAGGACAAGACATTTGGGGGTGGGGGAGAAACTGCTCTCGCACCTGGCCTCCCACCCTCCCTTCTTGGTTCCTCATCTTTAGTCCCGCGCAAAGAAGAGACTCGGCTGCATTGAGTGTAAAGATTTTGGGGTTTAGTGTTCTCTAGTTATCTGAAATTTCCAGCGTCGACAGTTGCGTCTAACCCCAGAATTTCGCGTCAAATATTTTGGATTTTCTGGTGGTGAGAGTGGAAAGTTATTTGGGAATGTCAAAAGGTAGACCTCGGAGAAAGGGCGATTGCCACGCCTGGCAGATATAGGAATAGAACAAATGTGTCAGGCGGGTCGCATCTTTATTGCCCCGACGTTTTAATTCTGCTAGTTTTTGGAAATCGTAATATTCCCCTTCCTTCCTTCCTTCCTTCCTTCCTTCCTTCCTTCCTTCCTTCCTTCCTTCCTCCCTCCCTCCCTCCCTCCCTCCCTCCTCCTCCTCCCTCGCCCCTCCTTCCTTCCCTCCTTCCTTCCTTCCCTCCCTCCCTCCTTCCTTCCCCCTCCCTTCTCCTTCCCTCTTTCCTTCTCTCCTTCCTTCCTTCCTCCCCTTCCTCCTTCCTTTCTTCCTTCCAAAAAGTCTCTGCCCAGATGAGCTAACCATTCACGGCAAATAGACTTATTTCTTTCCTATTTAGACTTACTGAAATAAATCCAGTGCTTCTCCATAGATCACAACTAAATTGATTTCGGCCTGTATTCTTATCGACAGCCTGGACTGAAGTCTAAGAGAAGAAAAGGCAAGGGATGAAAAGGGAAGCTTATAATCCGCCGCCAATTTCCAATTTCATTTTCAAACTGCCCGTTGACTGTCCAGATTGAGAAAAATCGAGAATTGGGGGGTTGAAAAAGAAGACTGGAAAGCCGGAGGTGGTGGTGGAGGAAAGGGAGTGGGGTGAGAAAGAATCTAATTTGTTCTTCATCAACAGCTCCTAATGGCTTGTTTTCGTTTAGCACGTCCAATTTCCTACCTTCTTTGATGGAGGTAAATATTCTAATCTGATTCAGTTCGCCTCCTGTGGATTGCCAGAGACAATCGTGACAGACTGAGCGTTTTGCAAATCACAAGGAACCGGCTTCCAGGAGCGTTGCGGCCTCTAAGAAGCCAGAGGTTTTGGCGGACGTGGGAGGCCCCCTTTGCCCACCGAAAGTGCAGCACACACATAAAAGGCAGAACCGGATCATTGAATGAATCTGGGCAGGGCGAGGAAATGCAGGGGTTGCTCTCTCTGGCTCCGAAGAACCGAAAAACCCCTTTTCCCACTGGAGGCTCCGAAGGAAATGCGAATCAGAGAGACCCACCGAAGGTCGTGAAAAGGTTGCACATCTCTTCCGCCACGTTGCCACTGCGCAACTAGACGGGCGGCAGTGGTAGGGCGGACACTTGCGCCCGGTAAAACCCCAAAGGTTTTCCTAAACCCCATTCAGCCTCTTTTAATCCTACAGTTGGGACTGAAGGGCGGGGGGGGGAAGAGAGAGAGAAGAAAGAGAGGGAGAGAAAGAGAGGGGAGAGAGAGAAAGAAAGAGAGAGAGAAAAGAAAGAGAGAGAAAGAAAGAAAGAGAAAGAGAGAGGGAGAGAGAAAAGAAAGAGAGAGAGGGGGGAGAGAGGGAGAAAGAGAGAGAGGGAAAGAGAGAATGAGAATGGGAATGGGGGTCGTTGAGATGTACACTAAAACCTGCGCCAATAACGCCCGCACCTCTTACTCTTGCCATATGCACGACTGCGGTGTGATCTTGCGTCCTCAGTATTTCGGACCCGAGGCATTCGCACCTCCCCGTAATTCTCGGGCTTTCTGGTCCCAAGGCCTCCTTCTTCTCCCCTCGGCAGAAGGGGAAATCCTCTCCAATCGTCAGGAAACGATTCCCGTGAAAGGCATTCCCAAAACTTCGGATAAATAGACCGCTTCAAAGAAAAGCGGTCCGGGATCCAAAACCTCCAGAACCCAAACACCGCGAACTGAGGGTGTTGGGATGTCCGTGGCGATGTGTGTGTGTGTGTGTGTGTGTGTTGTTTTGTCTTTTTAGAACACCGGTGTGCGAAAGAGGGAAATATATTGTATTAAATGGTCTGGGAGTGAACGAACGCTGCGTTCTGGGCAACGCATTCCAAAGCAGAAGGGGACTCTCCTTGTCGGGAATTGTAACCGTAGCTGACAAAGACTTCAGTGTAATGTAACCAGGCTGCTAAGGTGGAAGGGTGAGGTGTGCTTTCCCCCATGGCTCTGTGTGCTGGCGGGGTCCAGCGCAATTCTGCTACTGCACCTGGCCAGGTAGCGAAATCGCGTGCGGACACGAAGGTGCACCCTTCCACCTTAGCAGCCCACTTCTGGCCGGATACCCTAATAGAAAAAAGGCTCAGAAGGAAAAAAAGAGGTGGAGGTAAGAATAGGAAAGGATAGATAGAATAGAATAGATTGGACACAGAAGGAATTTGTCTTGGTGCATATGCTCTCAGTATACATAAAAGAAAAAGATACATTTGTCAAGAATCACGTGGTACAACACTTAATGATTGTCATAGGGGTCAAATAAGCAATGAGGAAACAATCGACATTAATAAAAATCTTAAGGATGCGAGCAACAAGTCACAGCCATCCAGTCATAAGTGGGAGGAAATGGGTGATAGGAATGACGAGAAAAAACTAATAGTAATAGTAGTGCGGATTTAGTAAATAGTTTGACAGTGTTGAGGGAAATATGTGTTTAGCAGAGTGATGCCATTCAGGGAAAAAACTGTTCTTGTGTCTAGTTGTCTTGGCGTGCAGTGCTCTGTAGCGACGTTTTGAGGGTAAGAGTTGAAATACTTTATATCCAGGATGCGAGGGATCTGTAAATACACTGCTCAAAAAAATAAAGGGAATACAATGTAACTCCAAGTAAATCAAACGTCTGTGAAATCGAACTGTCCACATAGGAAACAACACTGGTTGACAATCAATTTCACATGTTGCTGTGCACATTCAACTTTGTACAAAACAAAGTATTCAATGAGAATATTTCATTCATTCAGATCTAGGATGTGTTATCTGAGTGTTCCCTTTATTTTTTTGAGCAGTATATTTTCACAACCTTCTTTTTGACTCGTGCAGTGTACAGGTCCTCAATGGAAGGCAGGTTGGCAGCAATTGTTTTTTCCCCCTGCAGTTCTGATTATCCTATGAAGTCTGCGTCGGTCTTGTTGGGTTGTAGAACCAAACTAGGCAGTTATAGAGGTGCAGATGACAGACTCCGTGATTCCTCTATATAAGGAAGGAGAGAGAAAAGAAGGCGGCGGAGATTTGGTGTAAGCCGCTTCTCAGCAACGCCATTAGCCAGATTAACCCGAGCAGCAATTAGTAGCAACACTCGGAAAGAAGATCAACACTGGGGGCGGGAGGGAGGGATTCGGAAGGACCAGAGGACTCAAATGGGGCGTGCATAAGCGCACTATTGTGCCTACCATCCCTGCCCTTCCGTCCCATTATCCTTTTGATCACTTCTTTATACTACTTGGTTATGTTAATACAAAGTATAACTAGACTTGTTTGACAAATCGAATCAACAAATAAAAATAAAGAAAGGGCGACCCCGCTCATGCCTTTCCCATAAAGGCTCCATGTCCAATTTCTTCCTCCCCTCCTGCGGAAACGCCCACCGTCCCCGCCTCCCCCCCCCTCCCCCCAAAGAGAGGGGGACTAATTTTATTCGCGATCCGATAGAGACCCGAGAAGTCATGACGTCGCCCGGGTGTGTATATATATAATATATAAAAGGAAAGAGGGTCGGAGCGGATTAGAGACTCCAGGCAGTTGACATCGGAAGGAGGGAACGGACGGAGCTGGTGGAGGAAGAAGGAGGAGGAGGAGCTGCAGAGGTGGAGGAGGAGAAAGGGAAAGTGTGTGTAGGGGGGAGGAAGGGGAGGCGATGGCCCGGAGATCCGAGGCGGAGAGTTTTCTACTTTTCCGCTCTCGGCCACTTAAGGAACGGCTGGCCTGAGGGGGGAGACCCACCGCGCCCCTTCCCTCCGAGAAGCTAGGCTCGCCTCCCCCCCCATCCCCTCCTTCCCAGCTCCGGCCCCACTGCGCGCTGCCTCTCCCGAGGAGAAGGTCCCGTCTCCCGCCTCCTCCGAGCGGAGGGATGCCCGCTGGCATGTTCAGCATCGACAGCATCCTTGCGGCCAGGCCCCGCGGGAAGGAGCCGGCGCTGACGCCGCTTCAGCACTCCGCGCAGCAGTCGCAGCCTCAGCCCAGCCCGGCGCCCGTCGTCTTCTCGGCCAGCCTGCACGGAGGCGACACCCTCTACGGCCCCGCCGCCGCCGCTGCCGTCGGCGGCGACTACGGCGGATATTACTCGCGGGCCGTAGCTCCGGCGTCCCAATCTGGCCGCCCTCGGTGGATCTAGGCTGGGGGGCTACGGCAACTATTACTACGGGCAGCTCCACGTCCAGGCATCCGCCGTGGGGCCCGCGTGTTGCGGCGCCGTGCAGCCCTTCGGCGCTCAGCAGTGCTCCTGCGTCCCAACCACAGGTAAGGCGAAAAATGTATTTATTTGGAATGGAATGGAATGGAATGGGATTGGATGGGATAGAATGGAATGGAATGGAATAGAATAGAATAGAATACGATAGAATAGAATAGAATACGATACAATATAGCATAGCATTATTTACTAGCCAAGTGTGATTGGACACACAAGGAAGTTGTCTTTGGTGCATAGGCTCTCAGTGTACATAAAAGAAAAAGATACATTTGTCAAGAATCATGAGGTACAACACTTAATGATCGCCATAGAGGTCAAATAAGCAATGAGGAAACAATATTGATAAAAATCTTAAGGATACAAGCAACAAGTTACAGTAATAGAGTCCTAAGCGGGAGGAAAAGGATGACAGGAATGATGAGGGGGAAAAAACTAGTAGAAATAGAAGTGCAGACTTAGTCAAAAGTTTGACAGTGTTGATTTATTTACACTGCTCAAAAAAATAAATAAAGGGAACACTTAAAAAAACACAATATAACTCCAAGTAAATCAAACTTCTGTGAAATTGAAATGTCCACTTAGGAAGCAACACTGATTGACAGTCAATTTCACATGCTGTTGGGCAAATGGAATAGTGGTGCAAATGAAATATTCAAGGAGAATGTTTCATTCCTTCGGATCTGGGATGTGTTGTTTGAGTGTTCCATTATTATTTTTTAGCAGTACTGTATACAGTATTTGTTAATTGGATTTGTATGCCACCCCTCTCCGTCGACTCGAATTAATAAAGTAATAAAACAATGTACAATTGGATCCAATTAATATAAATTAGTTTAAAACATTATAAAAGCTAGATATCAAAAGTCATTCACTCAAAGACAAACCAAGCATAGTAAACATTCAGTGGCCAGAGGCTGGGATCTAATGACTCCAAACCTGGCGGCATAAATAAGTTTTCAAATTCTTACGAATGGGGAGGAGGTTTGGGGCAGTACGAATCTCGGGGGGGGGGGGAGAGAGCTGATGCCACAGAGAAATCCCCCCCCGCCCCTGCTCGTCCGTGTTTCAGGGGGGTTTTCTCCAGGGGGAGGGAAACTAAAATGTACTGTTGTACGCCGCCCTGAGTCCGTCAGGAGAAGGGCGGCTTATAAATCCAATAAATCAAATCAAATTAAATTAAAAGAAATGAGTCATTCTCAGGTGTCCCCACTCGATCACCTTCAATTTCTTTCTTTTTAATTTTTATTTTAACCATACAGACACAGAACAACAACAGACATAAAACATAGAGGCTTTCTCCCTCCCCCCACCGCCCCACTCTTATCAGACGTTATTTGGAGTGAAATTATACATACATTACAATTTCTACAAACGATATATATTCTACTACCTCTTCAACAAAAATTCAGTATATTTAACTATATATTATATTACATATATCATTTAAATTTTTTATTCATTTTTCCCTTAATCTTTTTCTAACCAGTCATAAACCTTTGTGATATTATGCTTCTTCTTGACCTTTCAACCTTCAATTTCAAAGTTTCATTGAAATTGAAGGTTGAACGGTCAAGAAGCAGCAGAATATTATATTTATAATTTATACCATATATAATTCATACCATATATTTATATTTATACCATATGTTCCTTATGGTATAAAACTAAGGTGTGCAAAATGTTAGGTCCAAATTTAAGGTTAAAATTTTTCACACCTCAATTTTATACCATAATATATGTGCAAATTTTCATTGAAACTGAAGGTGGTCGAGTGGGGACACCTGGTCCACTTGACAAATGACCCAAATAGTAATAGCATTTAGACTTATGTACCGCTTCTCAGTGCTTTTCGGCCCTCTGTAAGCGGTTTACAGAGAATCAGCACATTGCCCCCAAACAATCTGGGTCCTCATTTTACCGACCTTGGAAGGACGGAAGGCTGAGTCCACCTTGAGCCTACTGAGTGAGATTGGATCTGCCAAACTGCTGGCAGCCGGTCATCAGCAGAAAGAGCTTGCAGTACTGCACTCTAACCACTGCACCACCGAGGCTCTAGCAAAACGCCTTCCGGAGTGCCCTTGCCCTCCCGTCCACCAATCTTGTCTCCACTCGGTACCTGTACTTCTTAGGAAACTAACAGAGAGGAACCGGGCAGAGGTCCCCAAATTTGGCAACTTTAAGCTAGGCTGGCTGGAGAATTCTGGGAGTTGAAGTCCACAAGTCTTGAAAGTTGTCGAGTTTGAAGACTTCTGGTATGAAGATTCTCAGCTATCTAGGTCGTGGTTGCTTATTTATTTATTTATTTATTACTTAGATTTGTATGCCGCCCCTCTCCGAAGACTCGGGGCGGCTCACAACATGTAAAAAACAAATCATAAGCAATCAGATAAATTTAAAATATTTAAATATTTAAAAAACCCCATATGCTAACAGTCACACACACAGACATACCATGCATAAATTAAACGTGCCCAGGGGGAGATGTTTCAGTTCCCCCATGCCTGACGGCAAAGGTGGGTTTTAAGGAGTTTACGGAAGGCAGGAAGAGTAGGGGCAGTCCTAATCTCCGGGGGGAGTTGGTTCCAGAGGGCCGGGGCCGCCACAGAGAAGGCTCTTCCCCTGGGGCCCGCCAACCGACATTGTTTAGTTGACGGGACCCGGAGAAGGCCCACTCTGTGGGACCTAATCGGTCGCTGGGATTCGTGCGGCAGGAGGCGGTCTCGGAGATATTCTGGTCCGATGCCATGAAGGGCTTTAAAGGTCATAACCAACACTTTGAATTGTGACCGGAAATTGATCGGCAACCAATGCAGACTGCGGAGTGATGGTGAAACATGGGCATACCTAGGTAGGCCCATGACTGCTCTCGCAGCTGCATTTTGCACGATCTGAAGTTTCCGAACACTTTTCAAAGGTAGCCCCATGTAGAGAGCATTACAGTAGTCGAACCTCGAGGTGATGAGGGCATGAGTGACTGTGAGCAATGAGTCCCGGTCCAGATAGGGCCGCAACTGGTGCACCAGGCGAACCTGGGCAAACGCCCCCCTCGCCACAGCTGAAAGATGTTGTTCTAATGTGAGCTGTGGATCGAGGAGGACGCCCAAGTTGCGGACCCTCTCCGAGGGGGTCAATAATTCCCCCCCCAGGGTGATGGACGGACAGATGGGATTGTCCTTGGGAGGCAGAACCCACAGCCACTCCGTCTTATCCGGGTTGAGCTTGAGTCTGTTGACACCCATCCAGGCCCCAACAGCCTCCAGGCACCGGCACATCACTTCCACCGCTTCGTTGACTGGGCATGGGGTGGAGATGTAAAGCTGGGTATCATCCGCATATTGATGATACCTCACCCCATGTCCTTGGATGATCTCGCCCAGCGGTTTCATGTAGATGTTGAATAGCAGGGGGGAGAGGACCGACCCCTGAGGTACCCCACAAGGGAGAAACCTAGGAGTCGACCTCTGGCCCCCCACTAACACCGACTGCGACCGGCCAGAGAGGTAGGAAGAGAACCACTGAAGGACAGTGCCTCCCACTCCCAACCCCTCCAGCCGGTGCAGAAGGATACCATGGTCGATGGTATCGAAAGCCGCTGAGAGGTCGAGGAGCACCAGGACAGAGGATAAACCCCTGTCCCGGGCCCGCCAGAGATCATCCATCAACGCGACCAAAGCGGTTTCCGTGCTGTAACCGGCCCTGAAACCCGACTGCTGGGGACCTAGATACTTCAAAGATGCTTCCCCCCTCCACCCCTTTCCCCCCCCCAAGAGACAACTGGATCTTGTTTTTCTTTGAAAGACGATTCCCTTCTCATCCAAGAAACTTCTTCAAAACTTTCTTTTCTTCAAAGAAAAACAAGTTAGTTCTGTTGCCTCTTGAGGGGGGAAAGAATAAAAGGTTGCGGGGTGAGTGGGGGAAGCACCTTTGAAAGCTGGAAGGGTTTCTGTCTTCACAACAGAGAGGCGCCAATTTCCTGTGCCCGAAGGTGGGAAGGTACAGCCGGCTCTTGAAACTTCTCCTTTCCTGAAGAAAGTTTGAAGGGCGCGGTGCTCAAGTTGCTACCTCCCCGGCCAGAATGCAGCACCGGAATGCAAAGCAACGCTAGGATCCTGCGGTAGATTCCATCGCATCGGCTGGAAGCGAACTCTTGGTCCTAAATCCAGGCGATTTGGAACTCGAGACGACTTTGGCTTGAGAACCGGGGCGAGTGATGGTTTCCTCGCCGACGCGGCTGTATTTTCCCGCTCTGGCAAATCAGAGTCAATCAGAGCGCGTAGCGGGATTTAAGGCATCCCAGCCCAGGCGTCGCCCTGGGAATAATTCTGACAACGTTCGGATTGCTTTCCATTTCCTAATGACACTGTTGTCCCAAGGTTTACTTATCAGGCATTAAGCCCTACTCAAATAAGGGCTGGGCTCTGAATAAACAGACTTACACGTTGAGTTATAACTGAGCTGCTCCTTTCTGAAGCAGTCACCCTAATTCTCCCTTAATTCGATTTTTGCCGTCCCTCTCCGTAGACTCGGGGCGGATAAATACATTCACCCTGGGTTAAAACAGGTGGGTAATTGGGCCAGAAATAGGAGCGAACCCGATTTGAGGATGAACATCCTAAATATTTCAATCGCACCCTCACTAGTGATTTATAGCGTTGATCAACTACCCTTGTGCCAAGATGATTATGATAATGGTGCGATGCTAATGTTTTACATCGCTGAAGATGTTCCGTTACTCAAATTAGGTAACTCGGTCGTAGGGATCTCCCTATTAGCACTGGTGGTTGTCACTTAGTTTGGGTAAGGAGATGTCTGTAGGAAAACAACCAAGATCAGAGCGCGCCAGGGACCTTCAAGATAACCTTATAAATCCCGATGGAGGAAATGACTTTAAATCGAGATGCTCCTCGATTTAAGCGCGGTTCGGTCTCTGCCCCGATCTGTTCTCACCCCCCTGAAGTCTGTCAACTCATTTCCAGAAACATACTCAGAACCAGCTCCGCTTCCTTTTCTCCGAATCTTCATTTAATACAATTTTCAATCTTGTTCCGTGGCAGAAATCTTGACATTGGCACCAAAAGTAGGAACCCCCGTTTTGAAACGTGCGGGGGGGTTTTCCCTCTTGTTCCCGCTGCAGAATGTACCTCCTCAAGCTCCTGAAACCAACGCGAACTCACCCTCTTATCCGTAACTGACAGGCAGAGGTGGGCTGCTAAGGTGGAAAGGTGAGGTGTGCTCGCCACCCGTGGCTCTGAATGCTGGCGGAGTCCAGCGCGATTTCGCTACCTGCCCAGGTGCAGTAGCAGAATTGCGCAAGACTCGGCTACCACTCCGAGCACACGTCACCCTTCCACCTTAGCAACCCACCTCTGCTAACAGGATACATTTAGGGCAATAACCACCTGCGTCTTTAGCGAACGCCTTAGTTAAGTCATTCCCAAGAGTGTTGGAGGAGAGGAAATGAAATCTTTAGGATGCCTATTCAGTCTAAGAGCGGAAAGCGATGCAGACTAAGATAGAGAGGAGGGTCTGCTGCAGCCCGGACAGTTTGCAGTTTGGCCGACGGGACCCTGAGAAGGCCAACTCTGTGCGACCTAAGTGCTCGCTGGGACGTGTGGGGCTCCTTCCTTCCTTCCTTCCTTCCTTCCTTCCTTCCTTCCTTCCTTCCTTCCTTCCTAAAACCTCAAGGATTTTCATATTCCTTTCCACCGATGTGAATAGTAACAAGTTCGGCTTTGTGGTAGTGGGGGCGATTATGCGTCCTCTTCTCAACAATCCGCAACCCGTGAGTCCAGAACCGAAGGGCCCCGGGAAACCCGTCGTAGCATCGATCCGCCCCCCTCGAACAAGCAAGCAATCAAGTTCTGGCATGGCTCTTTTGCGTGGGATGGTGGGGCGGCTTGGAGAGACACAGCGTGTTACCTCGTTTGCTCTCCCCTTCCAGGCTACGAAGGGACGGGCTCGGTTCTGATGTCTCCTGTCCCGCATCAAATCCTGCCCTACATGAACGTGGGCACCTTGTCCCGGACTGAGCTGCAGCTTCTAAACCAGCTCCACTGCCGGCGGAAAAGGAGGCACCGCACCATCTTCACGGACGAGCAGCTGGAAGCGCTGGAAAACCTGTTCCAGGAAACCAAATACCCCGATGTGGGCACCAGGGAACAGCTGGCCAGAAGGGTCCACTTAAGGGAGGAAAAAGTGGAGGTAAGGTGGTCATTCTTCTAGAAGAAAGGGAAGGGAAGAAGGAAGAGAGGAAGGAGGGAGGGAGAGAGGGAGGAAAGGAAGGAAAGGATGGGAAGGAGGGAGGGAGGGAGGGAGGGAGGAATGAAGGCAAAATATGCAGCCCCAAGATTAGCAGTGAGTAGCTTCTTACTGGGAACTGCGCGACTACTATACTGTACTCATTACACCGGATTCCAGAAATTCAAGGGCAAGTGAAGGTAGAAGTTGAATTCAGGGCTGGATTTCGTCTGAAACGGTTGCTGGTCAACTCCAACCGAGCCCATTTCTTTTCGAGTGATGTCTTGGGGGAATGGCTCAAGAAAGCTTCGAGTTGTTTGACTTCAATTCTCTGAAGCGTCAAAGTCGGGCTGTCTCCCCCTACAGTGAGCGCTCCTTAGTTTAGTTTAGGGCAGGGGATCCCCAAACTTGGAAACTTTAAAAACTTGTTGACCATCTCCCAGAATTCTCCAGCCAGACATTTCCTTGCTTTCATCTATGAGACAAAAACTCTGCTGGCTGAAGAATTCTGGGAGTTGAAGTCCACAAGACTTTAAAGTTGCCAAGTTTGGGGACCCCTGGTTTATGAGGAGTTCGTTCATGATCCAGAGGTGCCACCCTAATCCTGAGCGCTGCACCACCTCCATTGAATAGGACCGTGACCCGACTCTAGGGTGGGAGTAGAATCCAGTGACACCCCCTTCCCCCAAGGGATCCGCTTCCCGAGACTTCGCTCCCTCGGGCACGCCCTCCTGAACTGGTCCCGGGTCCCTGTTCTCATGGCCAGTAACGATCTCTGTCTCTTCTTCTTCTTCTTCTTCTTCTTCTTCTTCTTCTTCTTCTTCTTCTTCTTCTTCTTCTTCTTCTTCTTCTTCTTCTTCTTCTTCTTCTTCTTCTTCTCCTTCTCCTTCTCCTTCTCCTTCTCCTTCTCCTTCTCCTTCTCCTTCTCCTTCTCCTTCTCCTTCTCCTTCTCCTTCTTCTTCTTCTTCCCCTTCTTGACTTTGAATGCAGGTTTGGTTCAAGAACCGCAGGGCCAAATGGCGGCGGCAAAAGCGGTCTTCTTCCGAGGAGTCAGAAAACGCCCAGAAATGGAGTAATAAAACTGCCAAGACGTCTCCAGAGAAGCTGCAAGAAGAAAGCAAAAGCGATTTGGACTCGGACAGCTGATGGCTTGGACACGTAGACACACGCAGGCGCGCGCTCACACACATACACACACACAAATGCCCGGAGAAGCTGCCGTTGGGGCTGGACTGGATTTCTCTTGGGCGCTTGCACGAGGAGGCGCTCGTAACTCTTGCACAGACTCCTGCCTTTGCAGGGAGAGGGAGAAGGAGGGACGGTAGACCTATATGTATATAAATGTACCTCCCCCCCATCTCGGAGTCAACACTTTGAAATAAAACGCGTGGCGGCGGAGTTGCATGGGCTGAAGCTCGCCGCGGATCTTTCCTGGGGAGATTTCGGAGCCCTCCGGCCTGCCTGGTCACTCGGCTTCACTTAGAGCAGTGGTTCCCAACCTGGGGGTCGGGACCCCTTTGGGGGGTCAAACAACCATTTCACAGGGGTTGCCTAGGAACATGGGAGAAGACAAATATCCCCGGGTGTTAGGAACTAAACCTTCTATTCTGGCGCCTTGGAACATATTGTTACAATCCGACCAATGGGGGGGGGGGGGGTCCATCTGATCTTCCTGCCAATCATCTTACAGCTCCTTTGGGAGAATTTGCTCTAGACCAGTGATGGCGAACCTATGGCACAGGTGCCACAGGTGCCACATGGAGCCATGTCTTCTGGCATGCGAGCTGTTGCCCTAGCTCAGCTCCAGGGTGCATGTGTGTGCTGGCCAGCTGATTTTTGGCTTCCAGAGAGTCTGGGGGGGAGGGCGTTTTAACCTTCCCCCATCTCCAGGGAAGCCTTTGGAGCTGAGGAAGGGCAAAACATGAGCCTCCCAGAAGTTAGGAAACAGGCCATTTCCGGCCTCTAGAGAGCCTGGGGTGGGGTGGGGGCTGCAGAAACTATTTTTGCCCTCCTCAGGCATTGAATTATGGGTGTGGGCGCTCATACATGTGTGGCAGTGCACACCCACAGTCTTTTGGCGCCCGAAGAAAAAAAAGTTCGCCATCACTGGCTAAAGACTATGGGAAAGGACAAATTTCCCATGGCGCTAAAGCTTCTATTCTGGTGCCTTAGAACATATTGTTACAATCCGACCAATCAGGTATTTACAGTGGGAGTGTCCCTCTGATCTTCCTGCCAATCAGCTTAAAGCTCCGTTGGGAGAATTCACTCTGGATCAGTGGTGGCGAACCTTTTTTCCCTTAGGTGCCAAAAGAGTATGCGTGCGTGCTATCATGCATGTGTGAGTACCCACACTCATAATTCAATACCCCGGAGAAGGTGAAAACAGGTTTCCTACTCTCCAGAGGCCTCCTGGAGGCTGAAAATGGCCTGTTTCTGGTAGACCCAGTAACTTCTGGTAGGCCCAGTAACTTCTGGTAGGCCCAGTAACTTCTGGTAGGCCCAGTAGGCTCATGTTTCACCTTCCCAGGCTCCAAAGGCTTTCCTGGAACCGGGGGAGGGTAAAAACGCCCTCCACCACCCCCTGAAGGCTCTCTGGAAGCCAAAAACGCCCTCTCAGGACCTCTCTGGGAGCCAAAAATCAGCTGGCCAGTGCATGATGGAGCTGAGCTAGGGTAACAGCTTGCATGCTAGCATATATGGTTCTGCGTGCCACCTGTGGCACCTATGCCATAGGTTTGCCATCATTGCTGTAGACTTATGGTTGGGGGTCACGACATCATATTAAGGGGTTGCGGCATTAGAAAGGTTGAGAACCACTGACTTAGAGGGTTTTTCTTTGGTTTGAAACTTGTTTAGGGGAGCTATAGAGAAAGTGGGGAGTGGGTGGGAGAAAGTAGGGAAGAGAACAAGGCTTTTGTACTGTCCTGGGCTGTTATCAGTCATCACCTTGAACTCGGCTCCAAGGAGAGACGCTAATTCTCTGTACCAGAGAAACCTGACGGGTGTGGTCAAAAATGTCAAGAGGCAATTGGGAGGGTGTGGATAAAGCCGCATCCCCTTTGGTCAGCACAAAGCCACAGCAGAGCAATCAAAATGTGGTGGCAGTTTTGATTGCTCTGCTGTGGCTGCCACCTTGGCATTTGGGAATCAGGCAATGTGGGAATCTCTTGCCTGGGCCATTTCTAAAATGCAAGCGTCGTGTTCATACCTTAAGAAAAGAGTCAGTGGTGCTGGAGAAGCTGCAGAAATAATCAGCTTCTGCTTGGTTTGGGATCTTCTGGATTAAGCAGGACAACAATTCCCACAGAGTGGTTTGGGATTACAATGACCAGTGGGGATTACAAAATTAGTACAACCAGGATATAGCAATGCCAATGCAATAAGCAAGCAAGGAGGCCCATCCAAGGTTTTCGGTAGAGAAAGTTATTGTGCCCAGGTAACTGTTCTGCAGATACTGTCTTGCATGGGGAACCTGACATTATAAAGCAGCAACTGTTAGGATTAGTTGCCCCAAAGGTGTTTTTCAAAAGGCAAGTGGATTTTCTTGGGTTTTTTTTTTTTTGAAAAATGTTTAATTTCTTATCCAAGAATCTTTATCCCCCCACTTCTACTAAAGAAGATTCTTGGATGAGAAGTTTTCAAGGAGAAAACCAATAAAATTCACTTGCCTTTTGAAAAATACTTTGGGAGCAACCATGATTTGGATGAGAGGCAATTGGTATTAGTTAAAATGTTAACCAGTTAAAATGGTACTCACACAAAATCCAACATTCTGAGTTGAGCTGAGAGTTGAGATATCATTATTGGGTCCAACCAAAATTACTCAAGAGGCAATGCAAGTTTTCCACCTCTTCAAGATTGTTCTTCCAGCATCTCAGAGAGTTTGTAATAATTTGCATGATGAGGAAGGACACCTGGACAAAATGAAGAATTTGCTCCCTCTTTTGCACTTTTGGAAGTTTTGCACAGTTATGAATTGCTAAACTGTGGATAAGGGATTGTTTTCCCTCTAGGAACAACATGGCCATTATTTATTTATACAAACAGACCATCTTCTACTCTTAGAAGATGTAAAATACAAGCTAAATTTCTGTCAAATTCCTTGTAATTTGTTGAGATCCAGGCCAATGTATTTTTATCTGTCAGAGATGAAACACTTTAACTGATTTTTGGACAGTTCCTTTAACTGGAAGTTCATAATAGCTAGGAACAGCATAACATTAAAAAAAACCCCACAATTTCCTCTCTTCCCATAAAAAAACTAGTAAGTCAGAAACATGCTTCATGAGTTTGTAATTTCCCAGATTGAATGCTTAGGTGTTTATAAAATATAAGGGAAAATTTAAAAGTGGGTTAAAACAGGCTCGGGACCTAATCCTGAGAGTATTGGAAGACTTTGAAAAAGTATTTTATTTTCATCACACACCATTGGGTAAGTCGTATATCAGTTAAATAAGGCATTATTGACTTCAATGTGCTTTATCCACAGGTAAGTGTTTCTATAGGATTGCAGATTGAGATGCTTTATTTTGTAAACCACAAACATAACTAAAGGGATGAAACTTCTGGAAAAAAAATGCAACTTTGTGAAGCTTGTAGTAACAAGAAGAGGAAGAGCAACTGCCCAGCAATCTTCAGTTTATTAAAAGCCACGTTCTCTATCTCAGTGATGGTGAATGTTTTTCTGTTCAGATGTCAAAAGAGCATGCATGATAGTGTGCATGCCTACACCCATAATACAATGCCCACCAGAAGTTGGGAAACAGGCCATTTCTAGCCTCTAAAGGGCCTCTGGGGGGGGAAGCTGCTTTTGCCCTCCCCAGGCATTGAATTATGGGTGTGGGCACTCGCACCTGTGCAATAGCGCATGCCCATGCTCTTTCGGCACCTGAGAAAATAAAGGTTCACCATTACTGCCCTATATCATTTCAGACAATTGGTTATCCAAGCTCTTCTTAAAAACTTCCAATATTGAAGCATTTACAACTTCTGGAGGCAAGTTATTCCACTGGTGAATTGTTCTAATTGTTGGGAAATTTATCCTTAGTTCTAAGTTGCTTCTCTCCTTGATTCTGTTCTACCCATTGCTTTTTGTCCTGCCTTCAGATGCTTTGGAGAATAGCTTGACTCCTGTTGGGTGGGTTCTGTGCAAGTGAATTCATGCTCCCCATGGTGGCAGTCAGCTGGAGCCTTCTGCCAGATGACTTGAGGCTCCATGACTGTAGGGCCCTGAAGTCCAGCCACAACGGACCCAATGATTCTGAATAGGCAGGTATAGAATTGGTTACAGTGACAGAGCTAGATTGAAGAGGCAGAAGCACTCAAATAGTGACCATACATCACACTGGTTAGTGGAATAAATTAACATTAACAAGATGACGTCTTGAGCTAATTCATAAATCTTCATTACAAATTCCAGGAGCAGGACCGATAAGGCAGTTCTGTCCTGTCTTTATACAGTGGACAACTTCAGCTCATTTGTACTGTAAATTTATTTATTTATTCAACTTCTATGTCGCCCAATCCCAAAAGACTCATTCAGGATACTTAAATGTATCCTTGCCCTTCTTTAAGTAAGGAAGATCTCTTTCTACGGGGCTAGAGACAACATTACTGTATTGTATTCTCTTTCACTTTTGATTTTACGGAGAACTCTTCTGAAGCAAGCTAGATCTTGGTCAGAAACAACCTGATTGATAGTGTGCAAGTATGGATTGAAGGAATTTTGTTCCTAAGACTCCTCAATTGGCAAGTTGAAACATCACAATTCCACACACCCACTACTTTCATTGAGACCCATCCCACCATGATAAGATGGGTGATTAGTGGTTACTTTCCCACCAGCGGAAGGCTCTCGATGAAAAGGGAAATGAAGGGAGCTTGGTGGTGCAGTGGTTAGAATGCAGGACTTCAGGCTACTTTTGCTGCCTGCCAGCTGCCTGCAGTTTGGCAGTTCAAGTCTCACGAGGCTCAAGGTCAGACTTGGGAAAGGGGCGGCCCGTGGGCCACATCTGGCCCGCTCGCTGTCTGTGAAGGGTCCGCGGAGGTCGGGGTGCACTCCAGTGCGAGGATGAAAGAACTCACCAGAGTCTGCTGGGACTCCTCTGGTTCCTGCTTTCCTGATGATGAGGAAAGCAGGAACTGGAGGAGTCCCGGCCGACGCGGTGAGCTCTTTCATCCTAGCACTGGAGCAGACCCCGATCTCCTACAGAGAGCAGCCGAGCACAGAAACCATGCAAACACTCCAGCGCAGTGACTGTGGTGCACCATGTTGCTGTAAATCAAAAAATTAGGGGTCTGTAGAGTGGGTCTGGGTGTTTCGGTCGGGCCAGGATCTGGGTCTTTATAGTATTGGGGGGAACTGAGTTAATTATATTAGTCCGGCCCTCTAAAACCATCCCAATTTCTCATGCGGCCCCATGGCAAAATTAATTGCCCACCGCTGCTCAAGGTTGACTCAGCCTTCCATCCTTCCAAGGTGGGTAAAATGGGGACCCAGATTGTTGGGGGCAATAGTCTGAACTCTTTAAACTGCTTAGAGAGGGCTCTAAAGCACTGGGAAGCAGTATATAAGACTAAGTGCTATTGCTAATCTCCTTGAGATTGACTCCTTGTATGATTGACTGGTGGATAAGCAATACAGTGGTACCTCTACTTAAGAACTTAATTTGTTCTGTGACCAGATTCTTAAGTAGAAATGTTCTTAAGTAGAAGCACTTTTTCCTATAGGAATCAATGTAAAAGCAAATAATGCGTGCAAACCCATTAGGAAAGAAATAAAAGCTCAGAATTTGGGTGGGAGGAGGAAGAAGAGGAGGAGGAGAGTCACTGCTGAAGGAAGAAGGTGAGGTGAAGGGAATAAAAAAAATTCCAAAACTTTAAGGCTTAAAAAAAAAGAGGGATTCTGAGGCAGCGAGGAGGAGCATGCGCCTCCAATACACCCGGTGCAAGGCTGCCTCCCATACACTGGCTGCTGCTGCTGCTACCTGCTGCCTCTAGCTTCCCATGCTGCTCCCCTCTCCTCTCACTCATGGCTGGCACCTTTCCTTCACTGTGGTGACTCCTCGGCTGCCCAGAGAGAAGGGAGCGTTTCTTTTCTCTGAGCGCTGGCAGAGGTTTATTCCCTGTCCAAGCACCCAGAGAAAGGAAAATGCTTTGTTCGCTCTGCACTGCCAAAGCCTCCTTAAGCACCACCAAAAGGCTTTTCTGGCAGCCCAGATAGCCGGGATTAAAGGGAGAATGGCAGGAAACTGGCCGGGCCTTCGTGCCACGCTCAAATTTCCTGGGAAAGTTTTGTAAGCTTGGGTTCTTAAGTAGAAAATGGTTCTTAAATAGAGGCAAAAAAATCTTGCACACCCGGTTCTTATCTAGAAACGTTCTTAAGTAGAGGTACCACTGTACTTCAATTCTGATACTGCTAAGGGTAACCCATACCTGTCTCATTCATAAGCTGGGAATGAGATGAAGGCGACATCACAGAGGTGCAGAAATAAAACAAATTCTTGCTAGGCTAGGATTATGCCATTATTAGGCATATAAGAGGGGCGAGGCCTAAAGAAATATAACTATTTAAACTGCTAATATGAAGACATGCTGCAAAAGAAGCTGAAAATTACCCAGGATAACCAGCATTTTCATTCCCTGATTTTCTTAAAATGCTAAACTCTTATGAACAATAAGATACTTGGAAAAACTTACTGTCTCACAAAAACAACATTGTTATTTCTTTTCTTGATCTCCAAAATCTGTTCTGAAAATAGGGAGCCCTTCTTTCCTAAGGAAAGCAGATCTTTTTTTTGCTTCAGGCTCTCCGGAGAAGGAATCAGGAAGCTGTGCTTCCAAAAAACCCCCCACAGGATTTGCATATGAACATAAATCACCTTTTCAGAATGTAAAGAAAGAGGCCTTCATGAAAAACATGAGGCTAATTCTTTGCGCAATTCTTCTCACGCAGTACAAATGATATTTTCTCAGCAAAGGTGAAGGCAAGATTTGGATTATCAAAGGCTACATGTCTAAACTGCATCAATGAATCATTTTTTGTCTTCTTCTACTATTTCATGCACTGATACATCTGCATTCCAATATAAATGCTGCACAGAATCAAAGCATCATAGCAAGAATGGATGAAGCAACAACGCGAAGCACGAAAATGTATACAAATGCAAATAAAATAAAAACGTTTCAATAAGCAATTATCTATTTCAAGCCAATCTTTAAAATCTATCAGTTAATATATGTGTGCACACATTTAGTGGAATTTCATGGAAATAATGTAACAGTTACGATAAATGCCTGTCTACCAGTGTCACTTCATTTTCGGCTTTGTCTTTCAACCACAAAAAGAATGAGAAAAAAAATAGTATTTCATTTCTGATGGTGAAAATAACAAACAGGCAATATTAAAAGTGGTGTTAATAAAATGAATAAGGGAAATTTACATATATATAAAAGCACATTTGAAGCTACGACAAACACACTCATTTCTAAGGTCTTCTTATAGCAACCTTGAGAACAGATACAGTGGTACCACTACTTAAGAACTTAATTCGTTCCGTGACCAAGTTCTTAAGAAGAAAAGTTTGTAAGAAGAAGCATTTTTCCCATAGGAATCAATGTAAAAGCAAATAATGCGTGCAAACCCATTAGGAAAGAAATAAAAGCTCAGAATTTGGGTGGGAGGAAGAGGAAGAAGAAGAGGAGGAGGACAGTTGCTGCCAAAGGAAGAAGGTGAAGTGAGGGGAATAAAAAAATGAGAGACTCAGATATGTTCAATGCTTATGGCTTGCTAAACATGATGAAGATAATGTGCAAAGGAGAAACCTGACAGCAGTATGTCCCAAAGGTGCTTTTTCAAGAGGCAACTGAAGAGGCTTCTTGGATAAGAAGCAAAACATCTTCAAAGAAAAACCAGAAAGTCCAGTTGCCTCTTTAAAAACAGGATAACCATGACTTGGATGACTGAGAATCTCCATAGACATTTAGCTACTGACAGCAATATGCAGTATACAAGGATGGACATGGACAGACTCAGCCCTGTGTGTCTTGAAAACCTCTTTTCTTCACCCTACCAGGCCTGCTGAAAGTGCTCTGCATTTCAGTGCTGTCAATTCCCCAAATGGCTGCTTAACCTTTCACTCTTTTGTAGTGAGAATAAGATGAAATGCTCACTTAAGTATAATACAGTTTGAATAGTTGAATGGTTTGATGCTCTGTAGCTGAGAGCACTGGAAAGGAAACAAACTGCCTATCCAACATCTTCCAACAAAATGGATACCCACGCAACTTTATTAAGAAGTATCTGACCAGCCAACCCATTACAGCATGACCAACACAAACAATGAAAAGGCTAATGCTATCATACATCAAAAACATCTCAGAAACTGCCAAAAGACTATTGTAACAACCCAGGGTCACCCTAGCACACAAACAATTTAAGTTTTCTTTTTAAATACAAATTAGACCTAGGATTCATCAACATCATCAATGATTTGGATGAGGGGATAGATAGGGAACTCATCAAATTTGCAAACAACACCAAGCCAGCAGGAATAACAAACACTCCAGAAGATAGGCTTAAGATACAGAACAATATTTACTCACTTGAACATTGAATGCTATCTAACAAAATGAAATTCAATGGTGAAAAAAGTAAGCTTCTACATTTAGGCAAGAAAAACAAAATGCACAAGTACGTATATGTGATACCTTGCTCAACAGTAGTAATTGTGAGAGGGATCTTGGAGTCCTAGTGGACAACCATATAAACACGAGCCAGCAGTGTGCAGCAGCTGCCAGAAAAGCCAACACAGTCCTAGGCTGAATTAACAGAAGGATAGATTCAAGATCATGTGAAGTGCTAATATCACTTTATAAGGCCTTGGTTGTGCCACACTTGGAATAATGCATCCAGGTTTGGTCACTACAATGTAAAAAGAGATGTTGAGACTCTAGAAAGAGTGCAGAGAAGAGCTACAAAGATGATTAAAGGGCTGGAGGCTAAAACATATAAAGAACAATTGCTGTACCTGGGTATGTCTAGTTCAATGAAAAAAAGGACTAGGGGTGACAGGATAGAAGTGTTCCAATATCTCAGGGGTTGCCACAAAGAAGAGGGAGTCAAGCTATTCTCCAAAGTACCTGAGAGCAGGACAAGAAGCAATGGGTGGAAATTAATCAAGAAGAGAAGTAACCTAGAACTAAGAATTAATTTCCTGACAGTTGGAACAACTAATCAGTGGAACATGTTGCCTCCAGAAGTTGTGAATTCTCCAACATTGGATGTTTTAAAAAAGAGATTGGACAACCATTTGTCTGAGATGATAAAGGGTTTCCTGCCTAAGCAGGGGGTTGGACTAGAAGACCTCCAAGGTCCCTTCCAACTCTTGTATTCTATTCTATTCTATTCTATTCCATTCCATTCCATTCCACTCTATTTTAAATGAACCAAAGGATCCAATAAAGATCCCAGAAAAAACAGGGATCATCTTCAACATACAGAGCAAGGGCTGTAACAGCCACTTTGTAAGATAGATAGACAGAAGTCTGGCAAACTGCATTCATGAACATAAACCAACAGTCAGAAAGCACAATGAAAATTCCTCAATTAAAATTCTCCAAGATTCAGTAAACTACAAGATTTGATTTCCCTCTGTTTTAGCCTTTTTTCCTTTTATGTGTATAGCTAAAGTGCAATTCAAGTTTTAATGTTCCCCAAACATGCAAGTAAAGAATGTAATATAGTGAAATATGGATAGATCCCAAAGTTAAAGTTCTGATTTGTAGTTTGGGTATATATTATTCAAACGTTCTTTTTATTTTTATATTTGAATTCTGACCTTTCACACAGGGTTTAGCTATATATATAAACAATATTGACCTCTCCTTTTAAATCCTTAAGACAGAATTAAATCACCTAAAAAAAATAATATTGTTAATAGTGATCTGTAGACATTTAAAATAATCTAGGTAAAAGTAACAATCAAATGTGTTACATTTGCTGCTCTACTATAAATGCTTAAAGAAGATAAAATCCACAAATCTCAATGGGGTTGATGTATGTATGATGGTGATTTGTTAAATATTTGGAAGGATTTGTTGTGGAAAACATTCTATGCATCTGCACTCAGCTTTGGTTTCCAATACAGTGAATACAGAATCCTTCTTGTATGCACAACTGGTCTAGCATAAAATATTTTGGTTCATGCATAACACGAAGCTGTTCATTAGACCCTGATTTCAGGAGATAGCCTAGCTTAATGAAATCGCAGTGTTTTACCACAATGCAATTTTTAAATTTGGGAATACATCACGGAAATCATTTCATGAAACCTTGTCTATAACTTTGTGCAAATCTCTTCAAATAAACTCAGTGAATATATTGACAGCAAGGGGAGCTGAGCAGGACCTGAAGCAAATAACTCTTCATTAAGAAGAGCAGAGAATTGGAAAGTATCAATTTTGTGCCAAATGGAACCCTGTGATGAATAATTATGGCCAGGCTGTAAACCCCTTAAAAGCTACAAGGTACTGCATAACAGCAATGCAACACATTGCTGAGGGTTATGGTGTGTGCATTGTAAGATCTTAAGCTTAGAAACATTTTCAGTTTCCATTTTCCCCATCTCGAATCGGTAGTTTTGACTCCTCTGTGCAGTCAAATTTGTAAGGGATCAAATTTTGATTAACCACACCAAAAAATAAGCAGATCGCCACTATTGTTTGAAAGTGTGTCTACGTAAACTAAGTAATTTAAGACTCCATCACCCCCATGACTATCTTCTTCCTACATTTCAGATAGTGATGGTACCAACAGATGAGAGGTGATCCAATAAAAGTGACGGGACACTAACAGCATTTGTGCCTGGGGTCAGAGAGCCAGTGGGCTTTCACGTACTTTCAGCTTTTTCATACTGCCATTCCTTCTCAGGCCCTCCTGCTCTTGTGGCTACTCTGCCTCATGATAGTTCAGAACTGAAGCAAGAATAGTGTTCTGTCAGGCTCTCTGGCAGAATCCTCCCAAAAATGCACACACACGTTTGAAAATTCAAAACAATGTTCTTTATAATGAAAATTCACTTAAACCAAGCCCTCTTTTGGTATAGCAAAGAGCATTCATCTCCAAACAAACTGGTAATTTGTACAAGTCCCTTATCAGTTCTGTGATACTTTGCTTGCAGCTGTGAGGCAATTCGCAGTCCTTCTTCTTTCACAAAGTGAAACACACTTTGCTCTGGTTTAGTTTCAAAGCGGGGGAAAATCAGCACACAAAAAGTCAAAGTCAGTAAAGCAGTCACGAAACACAACGATCAGATAATCCTCCACAATGGCCAAACCCACAGGCTGCTATTTATAGCAGCCTCACTAATTACAACAGCCCCACCCAACCACAGGTGGCCTCATTTTCTTTGATAATAATCTCTCAGTTGTTGTTGCCTATGCATCGCTCTCCGCAGGCGTGGCTGTATTATTAACTCTTGTTCTGAATCCAAGGAGGAGCTAGATAATTGATCTCCTTCTGAGCTGTCTGCCACACTCTCCTCCTCCCTGTCACTCAAGTCTTCTTGGTCAGAGGAGCCTTCATCAGCAGATTCCACCAGGGGCAAAACAGGCCTGCAGCATGTGGATGTCTCCCCCACATCCACAGTCCTTGGGGCAGGAGCAGTGCCAGCGCTAACCACAACAAATAGCCACCTGTGAATGTATTCATGAATGCATGTATGAGGGTCTCCCAGAAAGTAATGCACCACATTTTTTTCTTCAACAATTTTTTATTGAACACAATGAAACTTACACACAAGAAAGAATGATGTTTCTTCTACACTCCCTATTTTTCCACGTAATCTCTGTCCCGTTCTATGGCCTTCCTTAAGCGAGACACAAGGGCGTGTATACCCTGTCAGTACCACTCTTTGTTCTGCCAAACTGTCTTCTAATGGCCTCCCCCTCTGTGCCCAGAGACTAACCGTACTTCTGTCACCTGCAGATTCTCCATAAATTGTACACAAACATTTGTGAATGTTCCCAACAGTTTCTTTCTCTGCAGCGAGAAATTCAATGACGACACACTGCTTGTAACGTACATCACTTACAGACACCATTTTGAAACACTGCTGAAGTTACGCTATCTGTCTGAAGAAACGCAAAATTTACAGACACACTCCTAATAATTCAAATAATGTATATTTAAAGTTTCACATTCATACCATTATGGTAGGCTGAGAAAAAAATGTGGTGCATTACTTTCTGGGTGACCCTCAGACTTGGGTAATACACATATATGCACGTACAGATTGAATACTAAGGTAATTGTGGCGGGGAAAATGAAAGAATGATTTATAATTATAGGTAAGCTGTAAAAACAAATCAGAGTAAATAGATACATTGTGTACCTTAATAAAATAACAATAGCACTTAGACTTATATATTTCAACTGTTTCAACTCCTACCCTCAAAACGTCGCTACAGAGCACTGCACACTAAGACAACTAGACACAAGAACAGTTTTTTTCCGAACGCCATCACTATACTCCGAGTCTTCGGAGAGGGGCGGCATACAAATCCAAATAATAAATAAATAAAATAATACTAAACAAATAATTCCCTCAACACTGTCAGACTTTCTACTAAATCTGCACTTCTATTCTACTAGTTTTTCTCATCATTCCTATCACCCATTTCCTCCCATGTATGACTGTAACTTGTTGCTTATATCCTAAGATTTTTATTAATATTGCTTCTTCATTGCTTATTTGACCCCTATGACAATCATTAAGTGTCGTACCACATGATTCTTGACAAATGTATATTTTATTTTATGTACGCTGAGAGCATATGCACAAAGACAAATTCCTTGTGTGTCCAATCACACTTGGCCAATAAAATTCTATTCTATTCTATATCACTTCACAGTGCTTTACAGCCCTCTCTAAGAGGTTTACAGAGTTCAGCATATTATTTGCCCTCAACAATCTGGGTCCTCATTTTACCCACCTGAGTCAACCTTGAACCTGGTGAGATTGGATCTGCCAAACTGCTGACAACCTGCAATCTGCAGAGGTAGCCTGCAGTACTGCATTCTAACCACTGCACCACAATGAAGACATTTGACATTTGAATGTATTTCAGACCATTGGCCATTTGTTTTAGCATTTTCTACAACGGCTGGCAACACCATTTCAAAACTTTCTCAATCTGATCAACCTGGAGCCTGGTGAGACTTGAACTGCCAAACTGCAGGCAGCTGGCAATCAGCAAAAGTAGTCTGCATTACTACACTCTAATCACCACGCCATTGTGGCTCTTTAACAAAAGTGTTTGCTCAAGATGGAAAAATATTTAGACGTACAATCACTGGTAGAATGGTACTGGGTACCACATGAGCTGTTCTAAGAAGCAAACATGGCTATATAAGCGAAGGTTCTTCTGCCCTTTATCAAAGTGAAATGAAAATTAGTTAAGCCAAGAGAAGAATGGAATGAGTTTAAGCCAGTGGGAATAGATTACTTAAGAAGTATGTGTAGTAAAACAAGAAGATATGGAGTCAAGAATTAATGTTACTGAATGAATGGTGCTGAAGACTCAGCCACCCTGAGTCTTTGGAGAAGGGCTGCATATGAGTCCAATTAATAAATAAAAAATAAATAAAGTGATTAATGTGAATCAGGAAAAAATGAATCAAGAACGTGACCAGAAGAAAATGGTTTGTTGAAGTTCTTTGAGCATGTTCAGAAAAGGAATGAAGGCTCAATCATAAAATCAACGTCAGGTCAGCATCAACCCTTCTGATGTTCAGAAAGCCTCCAAGGCCATTCCAGAAAACATTTGGCAATTGATGGCATGGGATGGTGGTGGTGAGGTTTCCCTTTCCGCTGTAGACAGACATTGTTGCAAAGACTCTTTTCCTTGGTGGTCAATGGCTATTACTTTGACATTTGGTTTCATTTTATTTGTCTATCATTTATAGTGTTCCAAGCTGTTTGAGTACTGAGTAGCATGTAGATTGCTGTAGTATATATATAAAAAAATAGAATAAAATAGATATATGAAGGAAGAGTTGATCGACATGATCGAAACATTTAAATATGTTAAAGGGTTAAATAGGGTTCAGGAGGGAAGTGTTTTTAATAGGGAAGTGAACACAAGAACAAGGGGACACAATCTGAAGTTAGTTGGGGGAAAGATCAAAGGCAACATGAGAAAATATTATTTTACTGAAAGAGTACTAGATCCTTGGAACAAACTTCCAGCAGACGTGGTTGGTAAATCCACAGTAACCAAATTTAAACATGCCTGGGATAAACATATATCCATTGTAAGATAAAATACAGGAAATAGTATAAGGGCAGACTAGATGGACCATGAGGTCTTTTTCTGCCGTCAGTCTTCTATGTTTCTATGTTTCTAAGAGTTAATGAGTTAAAAAGAAGGGGAAGGTCATGGTTAGATGGCATTTTTGAGATACTCAAGAAGGAGCAGGTGAGAAATTTAAAAACAAAATGCAATGTGTGAATCTGTTTATGCATATGGTAGAAGCAAGGATGCATGAAAAGAAATAATAATGAATATTATTATAGTAGTATAAATTACTGATAGATTTCTCTTACCTCTGACTTTTCATTGTTCGCTGCTCCTTACTCTTTTTCTAGAATGGATAAGTAGTTATGCACTTACAACTGATGTAAATGGGAGATACTGTGCTAAAAAAAGGACAATCCCTCTAACAATATCCTAAGTTGTACACAGATTGGAAGGGAAAACATTTTTCCAATAATGCCTGCTCTAGAGAGAGACTTCATGCCATGGTTTACCAAATAACACTTTTAAAATAATTTTAAGAAAGGAGAGTAGAAACCTTTAAAAGGTCCATCAACAGTTTAAAAGCTAGGCAGCAAAGCATACAGGCAGCTAACTTGCCCACTGTAGTAATATGTCCTCTTATTTCTATTTCAGAGTTCTTCACTCCTCCACTCACAACAAGTACCTTATTCCACCAGACTTGAAATACTGGGATTAGACAACCTACAACCATGTAGCCTCTGATCTGTAGCTCATAAAATCATATACCAAAATGTCCTTCCTGTTAGTGACTACTTCACCCTCCACTGCAGCAATACACAAGCACATACTAGATTTAAACTAAATGTACACCGCTCCAAATTCAACTTCAGAAAATATGACTTCAGCAATAGACTGATCAATGCCTGGAATGCACTACCTGACTCTGTGGTTTCTTCCCCAAACCCCAAAAACTTTAACCTTAGATTGTCTACAGTTGACCTCCCTCCATTTCTAAGAGGTCTGTAAGGGGCGTGCATAAGCGCACCACTGTGCCTACCGTCCCTGTCCTACTGTCCTATTGCCCTCTTTTATCATCATTATTTTTACTTAAGTTATGTTTATACAAACTATAACTATCCTATACATGTTTGACAAACAAACAAACAAACAAACAAATATTCAGCTGGGGTGATAATGCCTACATTATCATGTCATCATATCATAGAAACATAGAAATATAGAAGATTGATGGCAGAAAAAGACCTCATGGTCCATCTAATCTGCCCTTTACTATTTCCTGTATTTTATCTTAGGATGGATATAAGTTTATCCCAGGCATTTTTAAATTCAGTTAACTGTGGATTTACCAACTACGTCTACAGGAAGTTTGTTCCAAACATCTACTGCTCTTTCAGTAAAATAATATTTTCTCATGTTGCTTCTAATCTTTTCCCCAACTAACCTCAGATTGTGCCCCCTTGTTCTTGTGTTCACTTTCCTATTAAAAACACTTCCCAATCATAAATACATACTTACAAAATTTGCTTATTGCAATATTTAGGCTCTTTTTCAATTCTCGCATTACTGATCCCAAGCCCAAATGAGAAAGAAAGGAATATCAGCATTAGATTCTGCATTGTAGTCAGAGAGATTTCAATGTCACATCCTTATGCATCAAATCCCAACACAAGACTTGAGATGCAGACATGAGAGATGTTGCAGATTCTCCCAGCCTTAACTAGGCAGAATCCTACTTATTTCATCCAAGATTAAGTGAAGGCTGGCTAGCAGTATACCTCACACATAGCATGGGCAAAAGTCTAAGTGAATACAAATTGCATAGGGCTGCGCTGCTTGACTGTAATCCAAATAGACCTTCTTGGAAATAAGTACCATATCATTAAAACATCTTACTTCTGAGTCGAAATGGTCTTATTTTATTTTAGGATTTTTTAAAAACGCCATCAAGAGAGCTGAAACTTCACATAATGTGATTAAAGTGGGATAATTATCTTTGGGGTAAGAAAGCTACAGGATCCATATTAAAAATACACTGTTATGAAAACACCTGCGTACAACTTGAATTTCTGGGAGATGTGGGTCCAACACTAAACCAGTCTCTTTATTGCAGTGGAAATAGGCAGAATGAAACCCTTCCCAGTAAATTGAGAGCTGTTAGAATCTGTGCCAAGTACAGTCCCAATTTGTATACTTCCTGCTTTTGGCTGCCAAACTGTCATTGCCAATCATATTTACAACCATTTGGCTTCAGAGAACTTGTAATGTTAGCCAATGTGCCATATATCAAAGCCGCATGTGCTCAAGTTATCATTTACAAATGTTATAAACTGTATAGATGGACATCTCATATATCAAAACTTTCAAGTCACCCAGCAGAGTGGAGAGGAAGAGGAGGAGGAGGAATTAATGGAGGAAAATATGTTGATGAGAACCTTTGAACTGCTCTGTGGTGAGCACCACTGCTTGGACTAAAGACTTGAGTAAAGGGCAGAGAATTTAATGGAGGGAAAACATGCAAATTAAATTCTCCCCAAACTATGCCCATGGATTCTATGGAATGCAAGGACACAAAATTGTTTCTTCTGGGGTTTCTTACTCTCTCAGCTCTTGTCAATCATTGCAGCTATTTATAAGAATTGATTGTGAAACTTACCGTAGTTAAAAAGGATTACAATATTCAGATGAATGAGGAGCTATATGATCTTCTGAGCCACTGCAAAAGTTACCAATGAACTTAATTTAAGATGTGACAGAAGAGCTGTTATCTCTTGTGCTGTTTGAGTGTTTTGGGGAATATCTTTTAACAACGTATGCTTATATAGAATGCTCTTTAATGAAGACAGAATGATAGAATTTGAAATTGAAAAGATGACTGGAGATAAACGATCCTGATTGCAGAGCTGTGTTTCTCTGACATTTTTCAAGGAAGGAAATCTTCAGGTTGCTTTTATACATCTAAGAAAAAAGGTTAAGCAATGCAAACAAATTTCAGTCTCCAAACATCCCCAGTTCAACCCACTTACAAAACACAATTAAGAATTAGAAATTCACCAAATTCACTAAAAGAAAAAGAAAAAAAGAAATTCACCAAGCAGTTTCATGTATCTATTGTGACCTAAGCATAGTTCATAAATTTATCTGCTACAATGTCCTTCCTGTCAATGACTACTTCAGCTTCAACCACAACAATACACAATAGATACAAATTCAAAGTGAATTGTTCCAAACTTGACTATAGAAAATACTACTTTAGCAACAGAGTGGTTAATGCCTGGAACTCACTACCTGATTCTGTAGTTTCGTCACCAAACCCCGAAAGCTTTACCCTTAGACTGTCCACTGTTGACCTCACCCAATTCCTAAGAGGTCAGTAAGGGACATGCATGAGCACACCAGCATGTCTACCATCCCTGTCCAATTGTTCCCTCTTATCAATACCCATCTTATGTATATAAACAATATTATATCTATGTATATAACCAATATGTACTTGACAAAACTAACTAACTAACTAACTAACTAACTAACTAACTAACTAACTAACTATGTACATACATACATACATGCATGCATGCATGCATGCATGCATACATAAAATAAAATAAAATAAAATAAAATAAAATAATAAAATAAAATAAAATAAAATAAAATAATAAAATAATAAAATAATAAAATAATAAAATAAAATAAAATAAAATAATAAAATAATAAAATAATAAAATAATAAAATAATAAAATAAAGTAAAATAAAGTAAAATAAAGTAAAATAAAGTAAAATAAAGTAAAATAAAGTAAAATAAAGTAAAATAATAAATAAAATAAAATATAAAAATAGCAGTGAGAAGAGGGATAGAGACCCAAGTTACCCAGTTTTGCAGGGGTTTAGAGCCAGACCTCTCCACCTACTGGTACCAACATTAACTGGAATTGGCATTGAAGAGAAACACCAACTCCCCCCCCTCCACAACTCCCAGTCCCTATAAACAGTACAAAAGGATACCATGATTGATAATATTAAAAACTGATAAAAGCCAGGATGAGTAAGATGGATTCAGGTCAAGCTCTCTGGGAGTGCAATAGAGCCATTAATTAACTAAAATCAGATTTTGGTAATGTACTGTTTTGCCATCTTATCCATAATTAAACTATGAAAGAAGAACTTATTATAGACTATCCCTGAAATTCTCCTTGAGTTCTCCAGACTATTGTATAATTAAAAGAGAATAAGTGGTAGCATCATCTTTTAAAATCATAAAACACACAATGCCATTCCTATTGTCCCCCTGTAAATTTCTTTATACTTATTTCTGTTTATCAAATCTGTATACAATCTGCCTCCCAACAATTCTTGATGTGTAATACTATTGACAAGGAGTATAATTCAAAAGAACATGATAATGATAGAACTAATGAATCTTCCAGAATAAAATTAACATATGGGAAAAATTTTATTGGTCCATAGAAGATCCATTATAGCAAAAGACCACATCATTTATAAGCAAAGCTGACTTTTGAGCACCACATGACAAGCATGATTATGTTCTTGAAAAATCATGCTAATGTGCCTATCATTTCCAGTAAGCAATCCCTGTAAACATATTTAAACTGAATATAATCCTTATTGGACAAATATTTAACGTCACTTACAGCACATCCAGCTTCTTCCAAACAGTTGTGACATAAAGCAATTAATATCACTGTATTTTATAACATCAACTATATTTATCCTAAACTGGGAAAGGAAAGAAGGAAAGGGAAAAAAGAAAAGGGGGAAAAAGGAAAGCAAAGAGAAGGAAAGGAAAGGTTAAACTTCTTGTGACATCAAGTTCATGTAATCTTCCTATTTGAATTGGTCTGCAACCAATTCATATCTTAAATGTACACCATACATACAGTTGGAAGGGAGCTTGGTGGTCTCCTGAATTGCTAGTGATCTTTTCTTTTGTATAGAATGCTGCAACTTCACTGAAATATGTTTAATGTACCCCAACATAAGCCAGAAATCAACAACCAAATGAGAAGGATGCTAATGCTTTCTGTTAAACAGCAATAGAATCAATACATTTAAAAACACCTGGGCCACTGCAAAAATTAGGGCAACATTGCCAACATTTTTCAGATCTCAAGCAATATGTGCAAGATATGCTTTTGGTGATCAATAGAGAATGAGATGCAATAAAAACAGCCCTCTAGTCAAATAGGTGACTTCATGAGCCAATCTATGCAAAAGTTCAGAATCACAGTTGACCTCTGGGCTACTTTTGGTTTCCCAGTGTAATCTGTAACCTTGAGATTTCCTAGTAGTCTGCCATTCAAGCATGGACTGGCCCATTCTTGCTTAGCTTTCAAATCCAGGCAAGTTTCTTCCCATTTTAAAAAAATTACTTCTGTTATTTTAAGCCTTCATTTGAACAGGTTAATTTACATGTATAGAAGTAATGAGAAATAAGACATTGGTCCGGATCGGCTGCAAATCACATACATATTTATCTTCTGATCTAAAATGTCAGTAATCATTTACTGTAGATGGCGCTATAAACCACTCCATTCTTATGAGAAAATCCTATAATCATAGATCTCCATAAAAAAGTTTAAAGCGCTGGAATATAGGCTTAAGTACTTAACTAAAAGTCTTCATGATTCTGAAAAGTTTACAAATGTATTCATTTCCAAATCCACATCTTTCAAACTTATCATAGTTGAGCCACGGAAAATAGAGGGGAAAGGAGAACGCGGGTAGAGGTAGGGTTTAATTTGGCCAAGAAGTGTATATTTGGTACGGTGCCTGGATCGCTTAATTTCTTCTCTCCAAACACCACTTCAATAAGGTTCATTTTACCCCCAAAAGTTATTCAATCCCTGTGGTGGAGAAAGTCAACCTTCTCTGATGTGGAATGGATAGGAAGCCAGCTGCCAACATGGGTTTGCTTAAATAGAATATACATTAGAGCAGTGATCCCTTTGTAAACATCTGGACCCTGCAGATTTGGGGTAATCCCAAAATGAGTCCAAACTCATAAAAGTAAGAAAATCCAAACCTCTGTGACAAATAGAGGCTCAGACCCTTAAGATTCTTTTAAATCAAGGGGAGGAAGGAGTTACATTGCCTCTCTCTGACAATGTGGCAGAACGTGGTGATACATGAAGCAGAATAATATCACAATCCAAGCATAAATAAGAACAATAAAAATAAGATTGATGTTATAGTGCAAACTGCATACTGTACTCCCTCCCCCCTTTGGTTCAATCATGCCCAATGCGGAAACTCTCTGGAGAGGTCCATGCAGTTTTCTTGGCAAGGTATTTCAGAAGTGGTTTTCCATGGCCTCCTTCCTAGGCTGAGACCAAATAACTAACCCAAGGTCATCATGTCCAAGGCAGGATTAGAATTCACGGTCTTTTTGTTTCCAGACTTATGCCTTAAGCACTACACTAAGCTGGCTCTCATTGCACACTATGTAATAGTATATATATAGTATTTTGTCCACAGTTGGACTTTTTCTAAAGTAGAAATAGATTGCTCCTGGTCTCCATCCAAAAATCTCAGAATGACCTATAGAGTTTCCAAAGTCCATATTTACCCTTATAACAACTCTGAGAGCAACCATACCTTGAAAATGACCTGAAGTCATTCAGTAGATTCCATGGTTGGAAAATAAAATCCACCGAAGTTCTCTCCCCTTAGTGTAGGGGTCAGCAAACTCTTTTATCCCATTGCTGAGGCTCTCTGTCGCTCAAAATATGCATCGCAACTGCCAATGTGTGACACCCACCGATGCACAATTTGTTAAGCTTTTCAACCCTTGGTGGGCCAACCATGAATAAATCCAAGAAAAGAAAGGTTTCAGAAGAAAACAGAACCTTTGATTCAACTATATATGCAAGTTTTGTGGCTGCTCAGGAAATAGTTAGGCACGGGAAGAGTTTTGTGGCTCCTGATGTTTTCTTTTCTGTTCAAAATACAATAATAGGCCGTATCTCAGTCTTGCGCATACAAGCACTCTGCTTCTTTTCTTGTTTAGTGGGAAAAAATGACCATGTGATTTGTTAATGTGGATACACTTTGGCCCTAAGGCTCAGTGGAGAGCTCTTTGCTTGGCTCAGTTCAATAACTCATTCCAACTTTAAAAGAAAGAGATGGTCAGTTGCCTTGAGTCATTGCACGGGCTTACCTGATATGCATGATGCCCATATGACATAAAACTGAAGCTCAGGTATGAATTTGGTAGCTGGGGCACCTTGCATCACAACCAACATCTTTATGTCAAGCCAGCAGGAATGGGGAACCTTGATACTATTGGAATCCACCTGTAGGAGATGACCAAGCTGAGCCAGAGGAAGAGGTCAAACGTATCATCAGTTATGAGTCCCTTCACACCCACAAGAGAGCTAAGTCCAGCCCACCTTGAGTTCCTTATACCCTTATCTACCACCAATTTCCTTTACGATCACAATTGAGCCCAAAATGAATGTTGTTAAGTGAGACATTGGTTAGATGTGTTTTGCCCCATTTTTACGACATTTCTTGCTACAGTTGTTAAATGAATCAGAGAAGTTGTTACATTGGCAACCCAGTTGTTAAGTGAATCTGGCTTCCCCCTTGACTTTGCTTATGAGAAGATCACAGAAGGTGATCATCTGGCTCTGGGACACAGCAACTGTCATAAATATGAACCGGTTACCAGGCATCTGAATTTTGATCAGATGACTGTGGGAATGCTGCAAAGGTTATAACTCTGAAAAATGGTTCTATGTACAGTTTTTGTAACTTTGAATGGTCGCTAAATGAACTGTTGTAAGTCGAGGAATGCCTGCAGTTCAGATTCTTGTAACGCACGTACGTTTGCAATAAATTCTTTTCACTCATTTGAACTTCCTGGATCTCCTGATTTCCCCCACGTTTGACAACCACATTTTATCAGATCTACAAATCATGGACCTTAGGAAATGATGTTGGGAACTGGAGCTATCAACATCTTGAGGATTAGTAGTGCATAAGTCCATATGCTACTTTGGCAATAAGAGAAAAGTCAAAGCCATGCAAAGAAAACCCTGATGACCTTATTAACTTTACACCACTTTTCCTGGAGATAAATCAGAAAATTATTTCCATCAGTACTGAAATATAAGTCAGTTTAAAATTGTTGACTATACTGAAAGGTGGAGAGGGACTCAAATAAGCGATGAAGTAATATTTATTCTCTCTTTCAGTCCTTGACTAAATAAAATATCTCTCCATTACTACAAAGAACAAAGCAGAATTCTTGCAAAACATAGCATAATATTTTAAATGCATTTGGTTTGATGAAAAATTGTCAAGATGCCATTGTAATTTATTAAAGTAAACCTTGCTTAATGTTTTCCCATCCACTGTCAGGGAAAAAGAAATGATTTACAAAGTGTTTGTAAACCCAAGAATTTTCAGAAACCATTTTGATGCCAAAGCAGAGCTATTAATCTTGTGATTAGCGTCCTGAAAAATAGTATTTATGGTCTGATTAACAAATATTTTTACCATTCTTTTTTTCCCCTACAAAGATGGTCGCAGTAACACCTTATCTCACCCTATTAAAAAACTTATCAGAATTATGCTTCTCTTACGCCTGCTATCAAAAGGGGTTCATTTGCTTTTTCAGAAATAAAATTAATCTGGATTCTCTCTCATTAAATCAGGGAGAATTATATACAAAGATTTATGTTTTAGAAAACATACATTCTTATTCGCTTCCTTGAATAAGAATCACATTTTTGGAGTCATGGGATGATGAGAGAATAAGATTGTGTGGATTCAATTGAGCATTAAAGAACTCTCATTAAAAAAGTTGAATGTGCTTCTCTTTAGCAAAACTGTACAACCTTTTCAGATGACAAATGATGGTCAGGGCGGGGGTAGCTCACTCCAAAAAGGGAAAGAGAAGGGCTAAATCTCAATTTAGTTATTATGATTACTCCTCAGGTACATGCTTCACAATTCCACCCTTCTATGACACACACGATAACTATTTAGAAACACCTGGAAGGAGAAGGGAGTCTTAAAATGTACATTTTTGCTCTAATCTGTAGCCATTTAGTTGAATTCCCACAAACATATTTCCATGCAATTTACAAGCCAAAAAGACAATAGGTCACGTTTTGTCTTTGCCATCAACTGCACTGGAATAGAACAAAAATAAGCTATTATCAATATGGCTCCTCATTCGGATTCTGCTGTATGGACATAATAATCCTGCTTTTCCATTTGGGATTGTTTATCATGCATGTTTTTACATGAACAAAACATTAGCTATAGACTGAATTTCCAACATTATCAAGAGTATATGGCCTGCAAAGCTGCAATTCTGATATAATTTCTGCATACAGGACAATCCTCATGTCTCGAAAGTGTATATATATATACGGTACATGTTGTGATTCAGCCCGAGGCTCCTCAGGGACCGGCTGGAGCTCTGCCGGATCCATGCCCAGAGGAGGAGGACAGTGAACAGGAGGGGGAGGACCAGGCAGACGGGGGAGAGGAACGTCAGGAAGAGGAGGAGGGAGAGCAGCCTGAGACCCCCGGGGGGGGCTCTCCCCAGCTAGTAGCCTGGATTCATTGGATGAAGACGCACAGGCTATAATAGACATGAGGCAGCGACGTGCAGCTCAAAGATGGGGCCAATTAGAAAGGTATTTCCATCCCTGAATTGGCAACAGCTGGGTTTGGGTGTGGTTCTCATCAGCAGGGTTGAAAAGGCAGGCCTGCCCTTACAGTCTTGTGGAGAGTTATCAACTGGGAGTCCTGTGACCTTGCTTCGATTCTTGGCATCTCTGATCTTGGCTTGTGGCCTAGAAGCCTGGAAGACTTGGGGGAGGTGTGGGTTTTATTATCTCCAGTGTTGTTTTTGCCAGCAAGAATCCTGTTTTATTGCCTGGCCTTCGGAAAACCTCTGTGAAGCTTCATAGTGTTCCTGTCTGTAAGAACAGTTTTTGTTACCTGTGTTTGCTTTCCAGTATATAAACTGCCTTTGCTTTTTACCAGTGTGTCTGGATACTCTTTTTGGTTGGTGTTGGCGTCTGAGGGGACCCAGACAGAACAGGTACATATTTTTGTTAAGGAAGAAGCTCACACTGAAAAATTTAAAGCTACATGTTAATGAATCCATCTTAGGTTTGCTCTGGGGAAGAGCTTATTTGCATTCCCTGCTTAGGTATTGTTCTGTCTGGGTGCCCCCAGACTTCAACACCAACTGGAAAAAGCAGCCAGACATGCTGGTAAAAGCAAAAGCACTTTAGAGTTTGAAAAATAAACACAGAGAAAAACCTGTTCTTCCCAACAGGCAGGCTATGAGACTTCACAGCAGAGTCCTGATGGCCAGACAATACAGCAGACTTCTTGCTGGCACACCCACCACTGTAGAGAATAAGACCCACACCTTTTCCCCCCAAGGTTTCAGTATTCAAAGTCACAAACCAGAATTCCAAGAGGCCAAAGATCACAGCCAGGTCCCAGGACTCCCAAAGATAATACTCCACAAGCCAGGAAGGGTGGGTCTGCCTTTTCAGCCTTTCCAGAGAGCACCACACCCAAACCCAGCTGTTGCCTCTTTAGTGCTGAAAGTACCTGGCTAATTGTCCCCTTCGTTGTGTTGCTCTTCTCTGCCGGAGATCGATTATTGCTTGTGCATTTTCATCTAAGGAATCCAGGCTGCTTGCTGGGGAGAGCTCCCTCTTGGGGGACTCTGGCTGTCCTCCCTCTCCCTCAGCCTGAGATTCCTCCTCCCCGTCTGCCTGAACCTCCTGTTCCTCATCCTCCCCCTCTGAGCAGGAAGCCGGCAGAGGATCAGCCGTTCCCTGAGGGGCCTCAGACGGAATCACAACAGGTATCTTGGAGCTATAGTATATTCTCAGTGGGTGAATGGTACATTCTGTTTATTTCTATAAAGAAGGAATTGCATGTGCTCCTCTATAGAAGCTGTTGAAGGAATCACTTCAATGTCTTAGACAACACTTTTGATCCTCTATAATTGAGCTGTAATTTGAAATACATGTATTACCTTTATAATCTGTTAACAAAGAACTTGGATACTAATTATATTTAAAGAAAGGAAGATTTATTGGGGACTGTGGTGTTCATTTTGCAACTGAAATTGTTCTGGATTTCAGCCTTGAATTTCAGATGTCTTGCATCCTCTAGACATAGGGTGGAAGTGTGGGAAGGGACACATTTCTGCTAGATTAAGGCAAAATTGAAGGGATTATTCAAGCATTTGTCATGATGGTGTTACATTCAACTTCTAAGTTCAGAGGAACCATTCTTGGAGTACAATTTAAGTTCAAGTTGTTAAAGGATATTTATATTCAACATGTCCACCTGAGGTATATGAATGGCCACTCTGGAGAGGAATGCTGATTAGATATCCCCTTTTCTTATTTAACTTCTTTCATATTCCATTTTAAAGTGTCAAATGAGGCATATGTCCATTAAGTGTGGGCCACCTAACTGTGGATCATGTTTCGATCATGTCCCCCCTTTCCCTTCCATCCTCCAGAGTACAGTGGTACCTTGTGATACAAACCCCTCATCATATGAATTTTTCGAGATATGAACCTGGGGTTCGGAATTTTTTTGCCTCTTCTTAGAAACATAGAAACATAGAAACATAGAAGACAGACGGCAGAAAAAGACCTCATGGTCCATCTGGTCTGCCCTTATACTATTTTCTGTATTTTATCTTAGGATGGATATGTGTTTATCCCAGGCATGTTTAAATTCAGTTACTGTGGATTTACCAACCACGTCTGCTGGAAGTTTGTTCCAAGGATCTACTACTCTTTCAGTAAAATAATATTTTCTCACGTTGCTTTTGATCTTTCCCCAAACTAACTTCAGATTGTGTCCCCTTGTTCTTGTGTTCACTTTCTTACGAACTTTTTTTGCCTTATGAACCCACCGCCGTCACTGGGATGCCCCGCCTCCGGACTTCTGTTGCAAGCGAAGCACCCATTTTTGTGATCCTGGGATTCCCCTGAGGCTCCCCTCCATGGGAAATCCCACCTCCTGGCTGTTGTGTTTGGGCTTGGGCCAGCCGTTGCTCCCATAGATGGGAGAGATGTGGCACAAAGTGAGTGCGAAATCCTGGTTGACAGCCAGGAAGAAGTGGCAGACAGCCATGAGGATGAGGCCACTGGTTCAGAGAAGTTGGCAGACAGCACGCAGGACCCAGCAGACAGCCCAGGGGATTTGGCAGGCAGTCCCTTAGACAGTCTATCTTCCTTGGATTCCTCTGCAGACCAGCTCATAGACATGCGTAGCCAAAGAGCCATGCAAAGGAGGGCTCAATTAAAGGATTATTACCGGTGATCAGAGTAGCACCTGGGCTGGGTGTGGTTCTTATACTGAGGGCTGGGTGTGGTTCCCTTAATGAGGGCTAAAGGTATAAAATGGAACAGAGGCAAAAGGCAAACTGTGGCTGTTTATCTGTGTGAGTTTGTGGTTCCTGCTCTGAAGTTTCTGTTCCGTGCCTTTGGATTTCAACCGAGCCTTTTCAGGCACATGGGAGGTGAAACCTCTGGGACTTGCTGTTTGCTCTCGAGTCTCCAAGATTCAAAGGATTCCTGAAACATTTCTGCTCCATGCAGGTTGTCTTTGTTTGCTTTTTCCTGTGTTTTGTATTTGGGCTGATTTACGCGTTGCACTATCGTTTATTCCTGACAAGAAGGACTGTTTTTGTTAACCCTTTTTTGTTTGTTTAATACAAGTTTGCTGATTAGAACAGCACGTGTGTGTGTGTTTGATTTCTTTTCCTTGGACTGTTACGAATTGCCTGAGCCCAGTCAGGCAGAACACTGACTTGTGCATTTTTGCAATGCTGTAGGGAAATCCCAGGAGGGGAATCCCAGGATCGCAAAAATGGGCGCTCCGCTGGGCGCCGCTGCCTGGCTGTCACCTTCCAAAACAGCCGGGCGCTTCCGGGCGTTCTCCCAAACGCCAAACCCGAAAAGTTTGGCAAAAGTTCGGGTTCGGCAAAGGTTCGGCCGAAACGGGGACTCCAGGAAGGATGTCTCTGTGACATCAAAGTTCCAGCCCTGGAATTCCCTATTGGGATTCCCCACCTCTGTTTGCACCTCTTGACCAGCCAACAGCTCCACGGCTCTTCTGGAAAGGTGACAGCTGGGCGGCGGCGCTTCTTGGCATTCTCCCGAACCCAAACCCAAACTTTTGCCGAACTTTTCAGGTTCAGCATTCGGGAGAACACTGAGAAGCCCCGGGCGGCGGCACTCAGTGGAGCATCCATTTTTGCGATCCCACCAGTGCAAAAATTGGCGCTTTGGCTTGAAAAGGGGGTAATTTTTGGGCTTGCACGCATTAATCAGTTTTCCATTGATTACTATGGGAAACATTGTTTCATCTTGCTAAAGTTTCACCTTACGAACCTCCTCCTGGAACCAATTAAGTTCGTAAGACAAGGTATCACTGTATACAGATTGAGTTTATTAAGTCTTTCCTGATCAGTTTTATGCTTCAGACCTTCCACCATTTTTGTAGCCTATCTTTGGACCCGTTCAGTTTTATCAATATCTTTTTGTAGGTGAGGTCTCCAGAACTGAACACAGTATTCGAAATGTGGTCTCACCAGCACTCTCTATACAGTGGGATCGCAACCTTCCTCTTCCTGCTTGTTATACCTCTAGCTTTGCACCCAAGCATTCTACTTGCTTTTCATCGCTTGACCGCATTGTTCACCCATTTTGAGACTGGCAGAAATCACTACCCCTAAATCCTTCTCTTCTGAAGTTTTTGCTAACACAGAACTGCCAATGGCAGGCATTGGGCCAACAGACCTGTTCTTTCTTCCTCTCAGTTGAAATTCCAGGATAAAATCCCACAGACTGAATTTTACATGGAATTTTATTGATTGTCCTTTTACTGGTGTTTAAAATCATAGATTTCATTTGAAAATTCATTCATATGTCACTTTGCAGTATTATAAAAGCGATTTCTTAATAACCCTTCCAATGCAAAACTGATGATAACATGTTGTTATATAGAGCTGAAGTTACACTTAATATGAAAAAAGTTCATATGAAAAAAGTAAAAGGCATTTTTAAAGAATTTTCCACTTCACTTTGTTAAACCTTTTTTTTAAAAAAAATATATTTTTAAATAACTGAACTGCAGATTTTGTTTCTCCATGTTTTTTTAAAATATCAAAATGGGCAATAAAAAGTGGGGGGGGGGGGAAGAATCCTTAGTATATATGGTTTTGTACAATAAATGGCTCCAGTAAGCAAACCTTAATGTTGTTAGTATGTTGTGGTTTTTATGTAATTTGTAATCCAAATAACTTTGGTATTATAGAACAAGAGAAAGATGCTAAACAGTAAAAACAATGGATAAATGGAGCCAGCAGTCAAATTGTCTGGAACGGAAAACGGTTTGTGTAGGGATGGCTTCTCATATAAAGATGTAGGCTTAAGCATTCAATGGACAAATGACAGTGATGGGTGACATGTCAAAGAAACAATCAACTGGGCTACTGTTACATTCCAAAGGATGCCTGTTTGTGAATAAGTCTCATAAACGGGCTGTAGGTTTGATTCTTGCATGGAGAAAATACAACAGGACCTCAGAACAATGGATGGAAACTAATCAGGGAGGGAATCAATCTAGAATTAAGAAGAAATTTCCCAATGGTAAGAACAATCAATCAGTGGGAATGGCTTGCCTTCAGAAGTTGTGGGTGTCCTATCACTGGAGCCTTTCAAGAAGAGATTGGACAACCACTTGCCGGAAATGGTATAGGGTCTCCTGCTCAATGGTATAAGTACTGTATTCAATTTTGGGCTCCACACTACAAAAAAGAAATTGATAGTCTGGAAAAAGTACAGAAGAGAGCAACCAGAATGATAAAGGGACTGGAAACCAAAACATATGAGGAAAGGTTGCAAGAACTGGGCATGGATAGTCTAGTGAAGAGGAGGGCCAGTGGGGATATGATAGCAGTATATAGGTACTTGAGGGATGTTCTGTTGGGCTCTCTGGTAGACTCCTCCCAAAAATTCACAGGTACAAATTTCAGACACACACACATTTGAAAATTCAAAACAATGTTCTTTATAATGAAAATTCACTTAAACCAAGCCCTCTTTTGGTATAACAAAGAGCACTCGTCTCCAAATAAACTGGTAATTTGTACAAGTCCCTTATCAGTTCTGTGATACTTAGGTTGCAGCTGTGAGGCAATTCACAGTCCTTCTTCTTTCACAAAGTGAAACACACTTTGCTCTGGTTTAGTTTCAAAGCAGGGAAAAATCAGCACACAAAAGGTCAAAGTCAATAAAGCAGTCACGAAACACAACAATCAGATAATCCCCCACAATGGCCAAACCCACAGGCCAAACTAATTACCACAGCCCCACCCAACCACAGGTGGCCTCATTTTCTTTGATAATAATCTCTCAGTTGTTGTTGCCTATGCATCGCTCTCGGCATGCGTGGCTGTATCGTTAACTCTTGTTCTGAATCCAAGGAGGAGCTAGATAATTGATCTCCTTCTGAGCTGTCTGCCCCACTCTCCTCCTCCCTGTCACTCATGCCTTCTTCAGCAGATTCCACCGGGAGGGCAAAACAGGCCTGCAGCATGTGGATGTCTCCCCCACATCCACAGTCCTTGGGGCAGGAGTTGGGCCAGAGCTAACTACGACATGGGATTGCCACATAGAGGAGGGGGTTCCTCTGTTTTTCCAGGGCACCAGAGAGCCAGACCAGAAGCAATGGATGGAAGTTGGCTAAGGAGAGATTCAAACTGGAAATAAGGAAGAACTTTCTGATGGTGAAAGCGATCAACCAGTGGGATGGTCTGCCTGCAGAGGTTGTGAATGTCCCAACACTGGAGACCTCCAAGAAGAGATTGGGCTGCCATGTGTCTGGGATTGTGTAGGGCACTGATGGCGAATCTGTTTTTGCTCGGGTGCCAAAAGAGCGTGTGCTAACAATGCCCGCCCAGAGCCTCTGTGCAAGCCAAAAATCAGTAGGCTGGCACACACATGCACATTGAAGCTGGGCTAGGGCAATGTCTCGCGTGCCAGTAGATATGCTAAAGCGTGCCACCTGTGGCACCCATGCCATAGGTTCGCCATCACTGGTGTAAGGTCTCCTGCACCAGCAGGAAGTTGGGCTAAAAGGCCACTAAAGCTGACTGCTAGATCTGCAGGTCAGCGGTTCAAATTTCATCACGGGCTCAAAGTTGACTCAGCCTTCTATCCTTCCATGGTGGGTAAAATGAGGACCCGGATTGTGGGGGCAATATGCTGGCTCTGTTAAAAAGTGCTATTGCTAACACGTTGTAAGCCGCCCTGAGTCTAAGGAGAAGGGCGGCATAAAAAAAATCAAAGAAAGAAGAAAAGAAAGAAAGAAAGAAAGAAAAAAAGAAAGAAAGAAATGACACACAGGGTCCCTTCCAACACAAACAAACAAATAAATAAATGGTATAGTGCAGTAATGGAGAACTTTTCCATAATTTGTGTGTGTGCATACGTGCAAGTGCGCATGTCAGAGCACCACATGCCTGGTTTTGGGGCATGTTTGGCTGGGGGTTTTGGCCATTTTCAGGCCATTTTCTGGCAGTCCTGCACCCACAAAGACCAGATGGCCAGTGTGCAAGTGTATGCCAGAAACCAGAAGAGCATCTGGCAATGGTGCATGTGCCCACAGAGAGGGCTCTATGTGCCATCTCTGCCACACATGCCATAGATTTGCCATCATGGGTAAAGGGTTTCTCCTTCTTCAGCAGGGGGTTGGACTAGATGACATCCAAAGTCTCTTCCATCTCTGTTATTCTAAGAATTATAACAGCTTTATTTTTTTCCTAGTCCTCCAGCTCCCTCTTCTCAATAGCCACGTCATTCTGTGGAAGCACAACACATAAATTGCTTATACAGTATTACTTTGAACAAGTGTCCATTCAGGCTGCTGAGAATGGTTTTCCAATATTTATTCTGTATTGATGTGCTCATTAGGGGTCATAGGACTGTTATTAGAAATGGTTATTGTGATTTAATCTTTATTTAGTGTCAGGTACTTTACATGTTTGCAGATTTTGGGTTTAGTTTATTCTTACAAGGCGATGTTAACATTGGTTTGGTTTTTGGATATTCATTTCTATGTTGCTCTGCTTTGTTCTGGTTTTCAGAGGTTAAAAAGAAAGCTCCATGAGGGAAGTTCTCACATAACATTGTTCCTTCCTACGATTTCAGTGTAAACATAGGAAATCGTGGGAGATGATTGATATATATGAGGTATAATGAAAGAAAAGACACTGACACACATTTATTGACTACCTCACAAGTTATGGATGCATGTAATTCCTTCATATTTTACCCTCATGAATTCCAGCCGACTCTGGGTGGGGGAATTGAAAGCAACTTATCCTCATTAAATTGTCAAAGACAGCAGAATAAAATTTCATCACAGTATTTATAACAACAAAGAAAATATGTCTGAGTATTGGGAAATGAGCTTTGCTTTAAAAATAAAAAGCTTCAACAAACTCGTTTTAATAGGAGTTCACTTTAATATTCTGTCTTTTATTCTTCTGATGTGCAAAATAATGTGGCTATCTATTCTTTTCTGGATAAGTATCTGGGAATAATTTGACAAATGCCCATTCTTTTGGGTGAGAGAGAGAGAAAAGAAAAAAAGTAAAGAAAAAAACAGTGTTCCTGTGAAAAATTGAATACTCTAGGAATGGACCACTTTGTTTTGCTAAAACAAAGGATACTACAAATAATTGGCAACCTATATAGTGTTTTAGTTTCTTAATATATTTGCTAGGCTACCACATGAAGAAGCATAAGGAAAAATGACAAGAATCTCACAGGTTTCTAATCTACAGCACTTACAATGTAGTAATGGGAAGTATAGAAAATAAAAGAATGGAATGGGAAGGAGAGGAGAGGAAAGGAAGGTAGAGACAACAATAACTGAGAAATAGGAGAGATACAATCACAGTAACAATGGATGAATGTGAATAGGAATAAAATCCTACGATCTTCTGAAGTCATTAAAAAATTGCAGATTATATCTGTAGATTATATCCTCCGGGAGTTGAAGGAAACTATTGTAAATTTCTTCACTGGATAGGTTGGATGTTCGGTTTGCAGAATCTTACTGATAAAAAGTTCAAAAAAGAAACATTCAGAAGTGTGCAAAGGTGAACCAAAGCAAAGGTTGGAACATCAAAAGGAAAATTTCCTTGTCCTCAAGGTATTTTCCTCAGTGAAGAAACTGCTACTATTAACAACAACACATTTATATAAGGCCATTATATGCACACATATAATTTAAGAATTTGACATTAGAGAAATGGTTTAACAAAAACATCAATTGCATACAAAATTTTAAATATCAAATGATTTTACACCAATTTGTAAACATGTGACTGTTGCCACTATTACACTTCAAAAGATTGTCATCTCTCAAAAATGTCCCTTAAACTGTGGTTTAAACTGTTATCCTTAAACTGTGGTTTATATTTTATTATAATTTTTGCAATTGGGGTTATAGAAGAATATTCTGCAGGATACTGTATTATCTATCCTATTTTAAAACCAAGAGGAGGAAGAGATGTTTCTCCTACAATTGATATAATCTGTTCATGGAATTTCTTCTTTTATGGATTTTTTTCCTTTTGCCTATTGAGCATCTGATTTTCTTTGACGAGGGATGTGAAGAAGACAGAGATGTGGAAGGGTGAAAACTTCAGAAGTCTATTCTAGATTTCAAAAGATTTAAACTTATACAAAAAGAGGCATACTTGTACCTGTGGAGCTTAATAGTCTTAAATTTGGTTTAGGATAATTTCATGTGTGCTTTCAATCTAATCAAAATGGAATGTAATCTTATAGCATCTTTTATTATAGAAAATAATAAAGAAAAAAAGAAAGAAAGAAAGAAAGAAAGAGATAGGGAGGGAGGAAGGAAGGAATGAAGAAAAAGAAAGAAAGAAAGAAAGAAAGAGGGGGAGGGAGGGAGGAAGAAAAAGAAAGAAAGAAAGAAAGAAAGAACAAAAGAAAGAAAGAAAGAAAGAAAGAAAGAGACAGAAAGAAAGCATTAGTTCATATTTGGAACTGTCTTTGCAGTGTCACAGCCATATTTTTTTTTTCTGCAAATGTTTCAGTTGCAGAGTTCAAGTTACTAATTTTCCAATTCTCTTTACCAGTTTAGTCCAAGAACCATTTCAGTTTTATAATTTAATAAAAAAGAACTCCAGCTCCTAGAGCAAGTGAAACCATAAAATGTTGGGGCATGGTATAGTATCAGGAAAATTAACAGCCTGAATGTTTAGGATTGCCAAATCCAATGAACAAAATTAAATCTGAAGCACCAAGCCACGACACCTCAGTGGTCCCTGAGCAAGAATTGTTCAAATTCAATTTGTTGCCTTCTGCTTCCAATACCATGCTACCAGGAACAGTTTTAAATAACAGGCTTGAAGTAGGCATTCAAACCACACAGAGACGTAATACACACACATAGAAACAAAGAAGGAAAGATCAGTTTCCTGATCTTTCCGGGGGAGTGAGGAAGAAAGAGTGAAAAGTATTTGTGTGGAATGTTCAAATGCTAAAATAGAAAGAAAATATAGGAATTGAGTTTTGCTTTTACACACACACACACAAATTTCATTTGATGTGAATGGGATTGGAGGTATATACTTACAAAAATAATAATTAGTTGTTAAGCATTTCTCAATTGAATTGTGCCCCAAGTCCACTCCTTTGCTCCACAAGTTAATTTTTTTAGTGTAAGGATGACCTTTACAATTTCCATGAGAACCCTGTGCTAGGTTCTCATTTTTTATTTAAAGTGACCTTCCCCCAGTCAGTTATCTAGGTATTTTGGAACGAAAATATCCAGAGTTGTTTTATGATGAAGAATACTAAGTTGGGGAAGACTGGCTGAAATACTGGGCTAGTTAACCCTAATTGGGTGTCCACTCACCGGACTCCTAAGAGGTCAGTAAGGGGCATGCATAAGTGCACCAGAATGACTACCGTCCCTGTCCAATTATCAGTAAATTATTTTTTTGTTCTGAATTAATTCTCTGAAGAGCTGAAGGAGCTTCTTGGATGAGAAACAAAACATATTCAAAGCCCCCCACCCCAAGAAAGTCCAATTGCTTTTTGGAGAATTGCTCTGGGGACATTTGTATCATAATATTTCATTTTCTTTACCTCAATTACAAATAAAGTAAAATGATGTAAACCATTCTGCAAAATCTTGAAATGTGTTGTGGGGTGTCACAAAAATAGACATTAGCAAATGTGTCCGACATATGGACGTTTCAATTTTCACATAAGAAAAGCAATTGCTGTAGAATCTCAAGGGCTGCTCTTTTAGCTGAATACTAATCTGCAAAGCTTTCTTGTTTCTCTATCAAAAATTAAGCAAAAGATTAGAGGATTATATATAAATATTCTTTATTTTAAGACAATATTGATTGTACCTTTAGTATATCTGCTATATATCCTTAGATCTACTCCAAACAGGTCTACATCAGGGTTTAATTCAGCTGCCTTACCTTAATACTAATACTAAAACTGTTATATTTCAGGTCATGCTTTTATAGATCTTTAAAACTGATGTGGCTTTCTGGAAGTATTCTCTGCTATTTAAAGAAGATACAATTGCACTGGGCCTCTTCAGATCAAGCATTTATTTTTAAAAAAAACTGCTTTATTTTGTTAAGTTGTCTAGAACAATAATAAAGCATTTTTAAAATAAGTCTAACAATAAGTCTAACAGTCTATAGACATTTATAGTTATTGACTTACCTCTTTACATTCAGATTCCACAGTCCAGTTGTCTCCTTGAAGCTAGTTTCGCTTTCAGTTCTAGCAGGATGGCCTGTGCTGAATCAGCTGTGAGTTGGGGGGCTGCTAATCAACTGCTTGTGCTAATCAGACTCTGTGCTATTTGCTGCAAGGAGGTAAATTGCTGGGAGGCAGAGACCAAAGGGTGAGAGTGGCTGGGTGGGGCTACATTTAGTGTATAAGACGCACCTAATTTTTCACCCTCTTTTGGAGGTTAAAAGATGTATCTTATACTCTGAAAAATATGGTAAATTAAATATCCATCATATTGGAGAAGACCATTAAATCCATCATGTCTATGTCTATGTCTATATCATCTATATCTATCATCTATATATATATATATATATATATATATCTTTCTTTCTCTCTCTCTCTCCCTCCCTCTTTCTCTCTCTCTCATCTCTCTCATTTTCACTCCATGTTAATATATAAAGATTTTTCTCAGAAAAGTGAAATTATGCAAGGGAATACTATCTTTGCATTAAATGTAACAGCTTGTGTTTTGTAAAATACTGTATCAAAGAGAAGTTATTTTAAAATCATTGTTCCTACCCTATGCAAAATATTTTATGATTTCATTGTATGATGCAAGGCCTGAGAATTCTTTTTGTCTGTTATTTTATATATGTCAAAATATATAATCTGCAAAGTAAAGATAAACATGACAGGATGACAGGATGATTTCACATACAATTATATGTTGCCTAGTGTCACAACTAAATGAAAATGCATGTTCTGAAAGCTTGGTGGCAGAAGAAATATTTAACATTTATGTCAGGTTTTCCTAACCTTTTACTTTCCAGAAGGGCTAGATTACACCTTTCGACCATAGTGGGAACAGGATTTGAGATTGCTAGAATGCTAACACATGCTATTGCAAATACTTTGAGTCAAAGAGCAGCAAAGCTTTATAACTAAGAGGAGTAAAAAAAAGTCAACACTAATTCTTACTGTAAACATAATCAACCTCTTTAACCTAAAGATTGAAGCTGGGAGTTTTTTCCACCATATCCTTCAACTTAGATTCCCGTGGAGCAGTCCACATAGCTTCATTGTAAGAGATCCAGAAAATCAATTGTAGTGAACTCTATAAAAAATTTATTTTAATTATTTTAATTTCTACAGTTGTTAAGAGTGTCCAGGTCCACAAAAACTCTGGGCATCTCAAATATGTAATATAACCATATTTAAAAGCATAATGAAACAAATGTTTTGTGCAAGACAACAACATTTTAAAAAAGAACAGGACAGAGGCTGCACCGACACCAGATCTGGTGACACAGCTTGGTCTTGAGAGACTTCTGGAACTCTTGGAGAATGGGAACCAGTGATGGGATACTATGGGTACGGTCAGCTACGCAGAACCAGTAGAAAAATTTTGTTTTGTTTTTTATTTTTTTCCCTTCTGGGCTCTGGTTATGTTTTTCCTATTGCAGTAAATGAGGTTGATTGTGTATAATTTTAGAAGAGCTGTGCGTGCGTGTGTACACACACATACAGTTTATATAGTAGATAATGTACATTTTTGTAACCCTAACCCAAACCCTTGACGTGAGTGATGTCAAGTTGGCCACCTTTAAGCCAGTCACATGAGCTTTAAGTCACCCTGTCACATGATCCTCAATCCACTGCCAAGCCACACCCACAAAATAAGCCACGCCCCACAGCGTGGTAGTAAAACATTTTGTAACCCTTCACAGATGGGAACCATATATCTAAGGGGGATGCTGTCCAGAGGGAAGGGCCTGTGACAGTCAGAAAACTCATGCTTCTTCACTCCTACATGATGGTGTTTAATTTGAAGGACCTGAAATACGCCTACTCTGCCTGACATACTGGGAAACAACAAGAGATAGCAGGTCCTGTAAATAACCTAGCTCAATGCCATGAAGGGATTTAAAGGATCTTGAATGCGCACAGCATTTGATTGGTGATCATATAATAGTGATGAAATATTGGCACAATCATGAGAGCTGTAACTTCTAGATGGTCTTTCAAGTTCAGCCTCATGTAGAGTATTTTGCAATAGTCCAATAGTAAGGTGATCTTGGTATGAATGAATGCCTAAAGGGGTCTGCTGGATAAGGAAAGGATGCAATGGAGCATGATCTATGCAAAGATCCTCCTGACTACTGCTATCATCTGCTGCAGATACAGAAGCACATTCCCTGCAAAGTTGCATATGGGTTTTGAAAGAGGAAGTGCAAACTTATGCAAGATCAATGGTGAAAACATTCCTGATCTCGAGGCCCAAACAGTTATAGTCATTCGGCCTGGTCAAGATTGAGCCAAAGTCTGTCCTTCTCCATCCAGCCCTGAATAGTCTCCAGATGCTGAGTCACTATGTAGACAGTTTCACCTGCATAGCTGGGAATTAAAATATACAGTTGGGTGTCCACAGAATACTGAACCCCAGATGTTATAGAGGAAGGGTAAAATTATTGAATTCAGAGACATCTCAGAAGCGATGGCCTCAATTGTGGAATGAGTGGAATATCTGTATGTATATGCAGCCCCGAGTTTTCGGAGAAGGGCGGCATACAAATCTAATGAATTGAATTGAATTGAATTGAACTGTAGGACAAGGTTGGGGACATTGCACTTCTATGGTCACTAGGAGTCAAAACTAAATTGATGACCCTTAATCAGTGATGGGCTCCTTCGGGTACGGTCAAGTATGCAGAACCGGTAGAAAAAATTTGGTCAGGTACACAGAACCGGTAGAAAAATTTTGAGTTGTTTTCTTTTTTTCCCTTCTAGGCTCCTGGTATATTTTTCCTATTGCAGTAAATGAGGTTGAATGTGTATAATTTTAGAAGACCTGTGTGTGTGTGTGTGTGTGTGTGTGTGTGTGTATGTTTTCGTAAATTTTCACGGGTATATGTATGTAGATTGTTCTGAGTTCGGGTTTTGCCCTGTGTAATATTTTGCATGTTTATGCCACGTTTCGGTGAAATGATGGTGAATGTGATTTCACCGAAACGTCGCATAAACATGCAAAATATTACACAGGGCAAAACCCGAACTCAGAACAATCTACATATATATATGTCTACGAAAACATATATATATATATATATATATATATATATATATATATATATATATATATATATATTGTTTTCGTAAATTTTCACGGGTATATGTATGTAGATTGTTCTGAGTTCGGGTTTTGCCCTGTGTAATGTTTTGCATGTCTATGCGACGTTTCGGTGAAATCACATTCACCATCATCAGGCTGGAGTTCCAATCTTTGTGTTTTTGCAAATGAATATTAGCAACTGACATTTCTTCTTAGCATGTAGTGTGGGGGTGGAGATTTGCTTTGAATGTAGCAAATAGATTGGGTGACTATGCTTCCGTGATCTGATTGGTTGGTGTAATCATGGTTATAGAAGGAATGGCATGAAGATTATGAAGTGTTTTGTTTAAGTCTGATTTCCAAATATAAAATTCTAAAATCATAATAATTAAAGGATTGACATATTGATTATAATGAAGTGTTTATTTTGTTTAAGGCTGGTTTCCAAATCTCTGGCAGGCGCGAGGTATCATCCCTTTTATTTAAACAAAAGGACCTCTTTTCAATTTCAATAGCTTCTAGAGAGATTCTTTTATATAAATTCTCTGTTTTGTGGAGTAATTTAGTTTTTTCAAAGTCAATTTCGTGCCCTGTTTTTTTAATGTGCTGGACAAGGGAGGAGGTCTTCTCCTGTTTCTTGACTGCATTCATATGTTCTGCCATGCGCTGGCTCACTCTTCGGTTAGTTTGTCCAATGTATGTGGCTGCACATGTTTTGCAAGGGATTTCATAGATACCTTGGTATTCTAATTGGATTTTATCTTTGGGGCTCCTTAGGATATTAGATATTTTTTGGTTAGTGCAAAATGAGGTTTTGATGTTATGTTTTTGTAGAATTTTACTAATTTTATCCGTGGTGCCTTTGATGTAAGGAAGGATGGTGGTGCCATTGTCCTGTTCTTGATCTTGTTTTTTGGGGGGTGTCTCTTTATTGATTAGGTTTGTTATTGTTTTCTCTTTGAATCCATTAGAAATTAGTACATCTTTGAGTTTGTTCAATTCAGTTTTTAAGTGCTCATGGTCAGCTAAGCGTTTGGTTCTGGTGATGAGAGTTTTGGCCACTGAGGTGATTTGTGCGGGGTGGTGGTGTGAGTGTGCATTTAGATAACGGTTGGTATGGGTTTTCTTTTGGTAGATAGTATGTCCTAGGCTGCCATTGGGTTTTTTATAGACCAGTACATCTAGAAAGGGAAGTTGATCATTGATTTCTGTTTCCATAGTAAACTGTATTTTGGGGTGTAGGCTGTTGAGATGAGTGAGGAAATTGTCTAGTTTTTCTTTGCCATGTGGCCAAATTACAAAGGTATCATCAACATATCTCAGCCAAAGTTTGGGTTTGTATTTGGCTTGCTCTAAAGCATTATTTTCGAAATATTCCATATAGAGGTTGGCTATGACAGGTGATAGAGGTGATCCCATGGGGGCTCCCTCTATTTGTTTATATCTTTGTTCATTATAGATGAAGTATGTATTGGTCAGGCAGTGGTTGGTAAGGTCTAGGATATATTTGGGGGGTTTGTGTTTGTCTTGGATAGCTGTCAAGGCTTCTGTAATAGGTATTTGTGTGAACAGGGACACGACATCGAAACTTACAAGTAGGTCATCGGGTTGTAGGTTTTGTTTTTTAATTATTTGTATAAAGTGGGATGAATTTTGAACATATGAGGTAATAGTTTCTGTATATGGTTGAAGGTATTTGGCTAAAAATTTGGCAAGGTTTTGTAGAGGGGAGCCTATAGAACTGACTATTGGCCTGAGAGGTATTCCTTCTTTGTGTATTTTTGGAAGGCCATAGAGTTTTGGACATATGGAAGATTTTTCTCTGGGGATGATTTTTTGCTGGATTTCTTCGCTGATGGGAGAGGCCTTGATTTTAGATTTGGTGGTTTTTTCTAGGTAGGTGGTAGGATCTGTGCTTAGGAGTTTGTAGGCTGGGTTTTTTAGTAGATTTGTCATTTTTTCCTTGTATTCTGCTGTGTTCATTACTATAGTGGAGTTTCCTTTATCAGCTGGGAGAATTATTATATCCTGGTTTTTCTTTAGATTGATAAGTGCCTCTCTTTCTTCCTGCTGTATGTTGCTTTTTGGAGGTTTACTAGAGCACAGAATATTAGTGACTTGGAGTCTGATTTTGTTAGCAGTATCTGGGTTGATTTTATGTAAAGTTGTTTCAATTCCACATATGATATTTTCAGTTGGTATTCAGTTGGTATCTCAACAGCCTACACCCCAAAATACAGTTTACTATGGAAACAGAAATCAATGATCAACTTCCCTTTCTAGATGTACTGGTCTATAAAAAACCCAATGGCAGCCTAGGACATACTATCTACCAAAAGAAAACCCATACCAACCGTTATCTAAATGCACACTCACACCACCACCCCGCACAAATCACCTCAGTGGCCAAAACTCTCATCACCAGAACCAAACGCTTAGCTGACCATGAGCACTTAAAAACTGAATTGAACAAACTCAAAGATGTACTAATTTCTAATGGATTCAAAGAGAAAACAATAACAAACCTAATCAATAAAGAGACACCCCCCAAAAAACAAGATCAAGAACAGGACAATGGCACCACCATCCTTCCTTACATCAAAGGCACCACGGATAAAATTAGTAAAATTCTACAAAAACATAACATCAAAACCTCATTTTGCACTAACCAAAAAATATCTAATATCCTAAGGAGCCCCAAAGATAAAATCCAATTAGAATACCAAGGTATCTATGAAATCCCTTGCAAAACATGTGCAGCCACATACATTGGACAAACTAACCGAAGAGTGAGCCAGCGCATGGCAGAACATATGAATGCAGTCAAGAAACAGGAGAAGACCTCCTCCCTTGTCCAGCACATTAAAAAAACAGGGCACGAAATTGACTTTGAAAAAACTAAATTACTCCACAAAACAGAGAATTTATATAAAAGAATCTCTCTAGAAGCTATTGAAATTGAAAAGAGGTCCTTTTGTTTAAATAAAAGGGATGATACCTCGCGCCTGCCAGAGATTTGGAAACCAGCCTTAAACAAAATAAACACTTCATTATAATCAATATGTCAATCCTTTAATTATTATGATTTTAGAATTTTATATTTGGAAATCAGACTTAAACAAAACACTTCATAATCTTCATGCCATTCCTTCTATAACCATGATTACACCAACCAATCAGATCACGGAAGCATAGTCACCCAATCTATTTGCTACATTCAAAGCAAATCTCCACCCCCACACTACATGCTAAGAAGAAATGTCAGTTGCTAATATTCATTTGCAAAAACACAAAGATTGGAACTCCAGCCTGATGATGGTGAATGTGATTTCACCGAAACGTCGCATAGACATGCAAAACATTACACAGGGCAAAACCCGAACTCAGAACAATCTACATATATATATATATATATATATATATATATATATATATATATATATATATATATATAAATACATATACATATACATATACATATATATATATATATATATATATATATATAAATACATATACATTTGACAAATACATATACAGTTTATATAGTAGATAATGTATATTTTTGTGTGCCTGTGTGTAACATGTACGTATACATGTAGCATATATACATAGAATTAAATACAGTGGTCCCTCGATCATCGCGAGGGTTCCATTCCAGGACCCCAAGCGATGATCGATTTTTCGCGAAGTAGCGGTGCGGAAGTAAAAACACCATCTGCGCATGCGCAGATGGTGTTTTTACTTCCACCGCCGCCCGCCCTTCGCCCGCCCACCCCGTTGCTCGCGCCCAGGGTTTCCCCAAGCGCGCGTGCCGCCCGCCCGCCCACGCTGTTGCTGGGGCCGCTTCCCAGCTGGGGAGCGGAGCTGGGGTGTCCCCAAGCGTGCGCGCGTTGCTGGGGCCGCTTCCCAGCTGGGGAGCGGAGCTGGGGTGTCCCCAAGCGCACGCGCACCGCCCGCCCGCCCACGCTGTTGCTGGGGCCGCTTCCCAGCTGGGGAGCGGAGCTGGGGTTTCCCCAAGCGCGCGCGCGTTGCTGGGGCCGCTTCCCAGCTGGGGAGCAGAGCTGGGGTGTCCCCAAGTGCGCGCGCACCGCCCGCCCGCCCACGCTGTTGCTGGGGCCGCTTCCCAGCTGGGGAGCGGAGCTGGGGTTTCCCCAAGCGCGCGTGCGTTGCTGGGGCCGCTTCCCAGCTGGGGAGCGGAGCTGGGGTTTCCCCAAGCGCGCGCGCACCGCCCGCCCGCCCACGCTGTTGCTGGGGCCGCTTCCCAGCTGGGGAGTGGAGCTGGGATGTCCCTGCGCGTGCCGCCCGCCCGCCCACGCCGTTGCTCGCGCTGCCACTGGGGTCTTACCGGGGCAAGAGGGGGAAGACCCAGGGAAGCCGCCCAGCTTCCCAGCTGGGGAACTCCACCATCTACGCATGCGTGGCCATAGAAAAAAAGGCACGCATGCGCAGATGGTGGAGTTTACTTCCGGGTTGAAAACTCGCGAAATAGCCCTTTCGCGATGCTCGAGGACGCGAAATTCGAGGGTTCACTGTAGTATATTTTGGATATTCAGTAATAGTAAATAGATAGGAAAATTGTATCTTTTTGAGGCGATGAGAGGCCAGGCACCCTAACCCTAACCCAAACCCTTGATATAAGTGACATCAAGTTGGCCACCTTTAAGCCAGTCACATGACCTTTAAGCCACCCCCGGTCACATGATTGTCAAGCCACTCCTACCTGGTCACATGGCTGGCAAGCTACACCCCCAAAATAAGCCACACCCATATTATGGCAGTAAATTTTTTTGCAGCTCTTCACTGCCCTTAATCAATTAATACTGATTCCTCTGATAGGTGGTGACCATTTAATTTCAGATATTTGATATAAAGGGGATTAGAATCAATATTGTATTATGCAGAGTTTGAGAAACACATGAGAGACTGAAAAAAAAAATACAAATTTCTCTTAAACTTTAAGATACCTCTTAAAGGTGGAAGGTCTTAAGCATAAAACGTATCAGGAAAGACTTAATGAACTCAATCTGTATAGTCTGGAGCATAGTTCCCTCTAAGCTGAGCAGTGAGCAATCGCTCACTTAAAAATCATCTTCAACTCAGAGTTTTTCAAACCTGCCCAGAAGCCGAGAGGGAAAGAGTGAGAGGGAAGGAGAGAGAGAGGAAGAGAGGAAGAGAGAGAAACAGATAGAAAAAAGAGAGGAAGGAAAAGAGAAAGAAAAAGAATGGGAGTAAGGAAGAGAGAAAGAAAATCAAAATCTAGTTTGAAACTAGCTCAACTATTTAAGTGGCATTTTGATATTGATAGAGTTGCCCTATTATGAGCTCACTGTTATAGACACACAGTACAGTATTTTATTTTGAAATTCTCTGAGGCAAAACAGGGTGGGTTTTTTATTTGTTTGTTTGTTTGTTTGTTTGTTTACTTGTTTGTTTGTTTGTTCGTTCGTTCATTTATTTATTTATTTATTATTTTTGTGCCGCCCAGTCCCGAAGGGACTGCTGCTCAGGCACTATAGTTTTCCGCCCACCCCCCCACAAAATTAGAGGGAACACTGGTCTGGAGGACAGAAGGAAAAGGGGGGACATGATCGAAACATTTAAATATATTAAAGGATTAAATAAGGTCCAGGAGGGAAGTGTTTTTAATAGGAAAGTGAACACAAGAACAAGGGGACACAATCTGAAGTTAGTTGGGGGAAAGATCAAAAGCAACATGAGAAAATATTATTTTACTGAAAGAGTAGTAGATCCTTGGAACAAACTTCCAGCAGATGTGGTAGATAAATCCACAGTAACTGAATTTAAACATGCCTGGGATAAACATATATCCATCCTGAGATAAAATACAGAAAATAGTATAAGGGCAGACTAGATGGACCATGAGGTCTTTTTCTGCCGTCAGACTTCTATGTTTCTATGTTTCTAAAGGAACTCCATCCAAACTTCATTTTATTTCATTTTAATTAGATATTTTAATGTTGTGGAATATTTTTTCTAATAAACATTAAACTACCAAACTTTGGATTTGCTTCCTTTCCTTTGTAAAGACGGCCAGTGGAAAAAGTGCTTTTTAAAAAAGCAAAAGTTTAACAGCTGTAATTTGAAATATGGAAAAATAAATGAAAGGCATATTTAGGATTTATAGAGGTGAAAATTAAAGACCTCTTGGAAAATGTAACTGTGATGAATAGAAAGTATGCTGCTAATGCAGGCATTTTTCATTATTGATACTTAAAATAATATTAACTTTAAGATCCTGACTACAATCTGGATTTATATACACATTAAGGATATAGATGAACCATCTGAAAAAATAATATGGATGAACATTATATTTTTATGATTAGTTAAAATTAAGTGTGACTAGTTAACTAGCAAATTTCTTGATTACAAAATAATGGAACTACACAGAAGTGTGGAAACTTAATCTATAGATGATTTTCCATTCCAGAGTTTTGTGAAGAAGTAGTTTTACAGATGGGATGCTGAGACTTGCATATTTGATCATTCATGGAGAAACCATATATCAAAAAGTTAGACTAAAAGGAATGGCTATTCTATTGAAAATGGGTGTGTGTTACTAATTTATACATTACCTTTAGTTCACGTCACAGAGTTTTTACCAAATCGCTTCTTTTTTTGTCTTTCCCCTGCATAAAGCGTCTCCATTTTAAAAATTCTGTCTGCAGTTAAGGAGCAAAACAGTTACAGTCTGGCAACACAAAAGATAAATGAACATGAAAAGAAGGCTTTTCTTTTTTGAAGAAAGCCTTCATCCATATCATCTGATTGTGACAGATGGGCTTTCATCTCTTTTAAGTACAATGCATTCATTTCTGTATCTAAAATAACATTCTTTATGGAAATGAAGCAAAAACCAAATCCTCTGCAGTTCCTTCTTCTCAACTTTGTCTTGTAATAATGTTCTTAAAAACCACAACCCTGCTGGACCATGGCATCCATAGGAGGGTGTGGGGCAGGTGTAGGGGAGTGTTAAAAAAAAGTCACAGCAGTGGCAGCTGGAACTGTCATAGACAACATCCTGTGCATCATAAAAAGGGATGCAGTTTTGATCCCTTTGATGGACTTTAGGGACATTTCTTTATTGTTGTGAGCCACCCCGAGTCTTCGGAGAGGGGTGGCATACAAATCTAATAAATTATTATTATTATTATTATTATTATTATTATTATTATTATTATTATTATTATTATTATTATTACTCTGCTGCCAGAGATGCCCAGGCAGATGCTTAGGCTTATACCTGAAACAGAGCTTCATGTTTGTTATGTAACACAACTGCACACAAACCAGGTGTTGACCATGGAAAATCATGGAGCATACACACAATCTTCTGAGCATTCATCCAATGTACGAGGGTCATCCAGAAAGCAATGCACCACATTTTTTTTTCTCAGCCTACAGTAATGGTACAAACGCAAAACTTTAGATATACATTATTTGAATTGTCAGGAGTGTGTGTGTAAATTTTTCATTTTTTCAGACAGATAGCAAAGCTGCAGCAGTGTTTCAAAATGGCATCTGTAAGTGATATATGCTACAAGCAGGGTGTCGTCATTGAATTTCTCACTGTGGAGAAAGAAACTGTTGGGAACATTCACAAACCTTTGTGTACTGTTTATGGAGAAACTGCAGTTGACAGAAGTATGGTTAGTCGTGGAAGCCATTTTGTAGATGACAAAGAGGTGATTTGCACAGTGCAGAAATGGCTTTGTGTGTCTCACTGGAGAAAGGCCATAGAACGGGATGGAGATTATGTGGAAAAATAGGGAGTGTAAAAGAAACACCATTCTTTCTTGTGTGTAAATTTCATTGTGTTCAATAAATAATTGTTGAAGAAAAAAAATATTATTACTTTCTGGGCGACCCTCGTAAATACTGCAATACAGTAAGTGCATAATTTAATTGAGTGCTGCTGTGATGGTGGTGGCAGAAGATGAAAACTTTTATAAGCTTCAGTAACTCTAACATCCATTTTTGAGAAGAAAATGGCCTCTTCTTATTACCTTCATTGTCAGCAGATATAATTAGAAAAGGCACAGCATGCATGCTTTATGGAACCATCTGTGTCTATTTTGTTTAACGTATTTCTGATCCAGCAAGTAACTCTGAGAAGTTGTCCAATCGTTCTCTGCTTCCACTTTTATACTTTCTTTTTAATGTGGATAAATGCATTTGAAATGCTAGGGTATAAACTGACCACAGCTACCATGCAGAATATTTGAAAAGGGGTGTACAGTTTTTCAGACAGCACTTTGAAACTTGATTGATTAGCAATAGCAATAGCACTTAATACTTAAATTTATATACTGCTTCACAGTACCTCACAAGCCTCCTCTAAACATTTTACAGAGTCAGCTTATTGCCCCCAACAAGCTGGATTCTTATTTTGCCAACCTCGGAAGGATGGTAGGCTGAGTCAACCTTGAGCCTGGTGAGGCTTGAACTGCTAAAGTGTTGGCAGCCAGCAGTCTGCAGGAGTAGCCTGCAGTACTACATTCTAACTACTGCACCACCATGGCTCATATGATATGATATGATTGATTGAATGCACTACATCTGGGGTGTCACATGTCATGTGGAGTCCATGGGTGCCATATTACTAATTTCTGAAGTACATGCAAGACTATAATTACGTCCAAAACCCCCAAAACAAATGGTCATGTTTGAAATAACCGTGATGCTCAGAGCAACTCCCAGCCATGTCAATGTACCAGAAAGCAAATAAAGTTTTCTGGAAGTGTATTTGTGGCCAATGAACATTTTAGTATTACAATGAATACCTAAGGCAAATGTTTCTCTGTGTCCCTGGGTAAAATATTAAAGAGTAATCACATGCCTCAAAAAAGATGCTTCTATATCTTCTGGGTTACTTCAGTCCAATTTTAGTTTTCAATGCATGTTTCCTAATATTTCATGAATGAAACATTAAGCAGACATAACCATAATCAGAATAAATCAAATAAGAGCAATGTTTGAGACACAAAGCTGAAAATCTAGAGTAATGGACAAAGAACTTTTGACAAGCTAACTGTGTTTAAAGCCAATTTCTTTTAGTCTTGCATTCCAGTGTAACAAGGGTGTACTCCAAATATATGAAAGAAAGGTTGTTTTACTTATATTTGGTCAATGTTACATATTAGTGTCTAAAATGCTGCATTTCTCTATAAGGTTATCAATATACATTTCCTTTCCAACTATGTTGCTGTACTTTTTCTTAGTGTTTGTCCTGCATAGATATAAAACCCACTTCTTTCTTCAGGGAAATTATCAATGCTTGATGGTTTCTAGGCAGCCCTGAGCCCTCTGGAGAAGGGCAGTCTAGAGATCCAATTAAATAAATAAACAAGATCTCAACAGCTGGTTTTTTACAGAGACTGATTCTGATTGGCTCTGAGAGTAATAACTGGCCCAAGGCCACACAAATGGATTTCATGTTTAGAGGGAGATGGGAATCTGATTATCCTTCCTCCTAGTCCAGCACTTTAACTTCTGAATCATGTTGGCTCTCACTCTCCAAATTAAAGTGTAATTTGAGGATTTGTAGCCACAACTCATATTCTCCACCTTATGCATTGTATCTGTGCATTGATTTTCTAATTGCACCTACTTTCAAGTTTCTTTCTTCCTTTCATTTTTACTTTTTAAAGCTTTTTTCCTGATGTTTAACTTCCTTTTAAAAAAAAGAATAATTAAAATATGCGCAGCCATCCACGCAACTCACACCCCTGTTGTAACCTATTGTAACATATAAATCCAATTAATTAATTTTTTAAAAAAATATATTTTATTGGTTTTTTTCAAAATAACAAACATAACAAACAAAACATACAACATGTAGTGGAGCTACAGTCGCTCCCCTCAGGGTAGAAGTCTTCATCATAATAATGAAAAAAAAATTGTCTATAAAGTACATATGGCTATATAGGATAAAAATGTCAATTTTAATATATGAATCTAAATCTATATCAAAATTTATAAAGATATATGTAAAAAAAAGAGAAAAGTTTTAAGAGAAGAAAAAAGAAAAGAAATTTATGTTTATACTAGTAATTACCATCTTATACAGTTCTAATACTAAATTCAAATATGTAAAATAATATAACAACACACTTATCTCTTTTTCCTTGCTTCCCACCAAGTACAGTGATCCCCCGAGTTTCGCGATCCCGATCATTGCGAAAGGCTATATCGCGATTTTTCCACCCGATGACGTCACTCCCTTCCTTTCTCATCTTTCTTTCTCTCTCTCTTTCTCTATCTTGCTTCTTCCTCTCTCACACTCTCTTCCTCCCTCTCTCATCTCTTTCTTTCCTTCTCTCTCTTTCTCTATCTCTCCCCCTCTTGCTCTCGAGCGGCAAGCGAGCAGGCGGGCGGGCGAACGGGCAAGCGGCAAGCGGCAAGCAGCTGGCCGGGTGAGCGGGTGACGGGCAAGCGGCAAGCGAGCAGGCGGGCGGGCGAATGGGCAAGCGGCAAGCGGCCGGCCGGGTGAGCGGGTGACGGGCAAGCGGCAAGCGAGCAGGCGGGCGGGCGAACGGGCAAGCGGCCGGCCGGGCAAGCGGGTGACGGGCAAGCGGCAAGCGGCAAGCGATCTTGGGGTTTCCCCTTTGCCTGGGCAGCGGGGAAGACCGGGGAAGGTTCCTTCAGCCGCCCAACAGCTGATCTGCTCCGCAGCGCGGCAGCAGCGAGGAGCCGAAGATGGGGTTTCCCCGTTGCCTGGGCAACGGGGAAACCCCATCTTCGGCTCCTCGCTGCTGCCGCGCTGCGGAGCAGATCAGCTGTTGGGTGGCCGAAGGAACCTTCCCCAGTCTTTCCCGCCGCCCACACGCAAACTCCACCATCTGCGCATGTGCGGCCATGGAAAAAGGGGTGCGCATGCGCAGATGGTGTTTTTACTTCCGCACCACTACATCCCAAAATATCGATTATTGCGAGGGGTCTTGGAACGGAACCCTTGCGATAATCGGGGGATCACTGTATATACTTTCTGCCAAATATCATAAAATTCTGATTCTTCTTGGTTGTTTAACCGTCTCGTCATCATATCTAACTTGGCACAGTCTAAAATCTTCTTGAGAATGTCTGTTTCTTTTGGAATCTCAGTATCTTTCCATTTTTGTGCAAAGGCTATCCTGGCTGCTACTAATATATTAAATAGTGTATATCTTTTTTATATTTGTTGTTTGATATGCCTAATAAAAAGAATTCTGGTGTTTTATTAATTTCTAGTTGTGTTATTTCTCTCAACCATTTTTCTATTAAGTTCCAATATTCTTTAGCTTTTGGGCACGTGCACCAACTATGGTAATAAGTACCCAATTAATTAATGATCCTTTGAACCACCTAAAAATGGAGAGGGGGGAGAAATTACAGTTATTTTAGATTGCAACATCTCCCAGTGTTTTAATCTCTGAAAGAAATAAGCAGTTATTTTAATAAACATTTTGTATCACTCCACATCAACTAAAAGGAGCAGTTTTAATGTAACTGACAGCATTCAATTTCTGGTGATCAAGTATCGATCAAAGAATTATGATTGGCTAGCTCAATTGAGAAATGGGACCAAGTTCATAAGCAACCAGGGAGCTGAATTGGTGGTTTTGGGTCAGTTATCTATTAAGGTGGTTGCTGTGGTAATTAAATGAGAACAGGTGTGATAAGTTTCTGGGCGGAAATGGGATATAAAGAAAAAAAATCAAGTACAAGCTGTTAATATCCTTCATGTTGTTTGTTTTAAAAAAATAAACATTGATTTTAGCCAGAGGAATCTCAGAAATCTTTTCCTGTTGTAATTCTTCCCCATAAAGATATTATCACCTCAAGAGGAAACCCTCCTACTGTTGAGACTGATCAGCTTTGTGCCAGATGTTGAGGTTATGGTGCAGAAAAATGTCCTATATAATATCTGCAGCATAGACCCAATCCTGGCCCCCCAGGAATGCTCTTTAATATTTTGAAATATATGCAGTTTAATTGTTTAAACTGAATGAATGAACTTTGCCATGTAAATGTACTTATGTGTGAGTTAGCTTTCTCAGTGTCTACTAAACTTAGCCAATTAGAAGAAAAAACAGAAGATCCAGGTAGACAATATCTAGAGTTTTATAAGTTTTTCATCCTTATTCTAGGGCAGTATTTTTCAATATTGACTATTTTAAGATGCATGGACTTCAGCTCCCAGAATTCTAGGAGTTAAAATCCAAATATCTTAACATTACCATAGTTGAGAAACATTATCCTAGAGTAAGAGTGTCAAACTCACGTTGTCATGGTGTCGTCACATGACATATTGCAACTCCTTCCCTTTGCTAAACTGGGAATGGACGTGGCCAGCACATGACGCAGCCAACCCACGGGACCGCCTTCTGCCGCACAAATCCCAGTGACCGGTTAGGTCCCACAGAGTTGGCCTTCTCTGGGTCCCATCGACTAAACAATGTTGTTTGGCGGGACCCAGGAGAAGAGCCTTCTCTGTGGTGGCCCCGACCCTCTGGAACCAGCTCCCCCCAGATATCAGAGTTGCCCCCACCCTCCCTGCCTTTCGCAAGCTCCTTAAAACCCACCTCTGTCATCAGGCATGGGGGAATTGAAATTTTCCCTTCCCCCTCCGCTTATAGAATTTATACATGTATGCTTGTATGTATGATTGGTTCTTTAAATTGGGGGTTTTTAGATTATTTTTAATATTAGATTTGTTTACATTGTCTTTTTTATTGTTGTTAGCCACCCCAATCTTTGGAGAGGGGCGGCATGCAAATCTAATAAATACAAATACAAATGAGTTGGACATCACTGTTATAGCGGGGAATACTACACACTTTGCTCTATTAGCACCACTCTCCTAAATTGCAAGGAGGGGCTTGCTTGGGAATTAGTCTTCCTGAACTCATTTGGTATTACTTCTAAATCACTACTGCTATAAAATACTAGCATGAAGAGACTTTAGCTTATTGGCAGGCCAGATCTATCTTCTGATGATATCTGTCTGAAAATTTTATATAGAAATATATACTGAATTTATCCATAAAATTCAAATCCAGACATTTTGTCTTTAAATGATCAATAGCATAATATTTATAAATTTGTTTTTTTCTTTCATCAATTAATCTTTTTGCAAGTGTTAAGAGAAAGACATACTTTGCAAACAATGCAGATACTGCCTTTTTCATGCTAAATAAGTCTACTAATTTTAATTTTCACTGGGATTCTGTAAATAATACCCACTATTTTTTAAAAAATGCATGTTTAGCATTTTTTAACATACTAGAAATTAGTACTACACTAATTATAAATAATGAGGTATATAAAAGAGCTCCCCTCCCTTGTAAAGTTGTTTCAAAGATGCCTTTCATTTTACTGTTCTGTTTATTCCTTCCTTTTTGCTAGGGCTTCTTCTATCTGGTGGAGGTGGGGGAACAGGGAGACACAAGATAAGAGAAGGAAGGGAAGTATGTCAAAGTGTTCACAGATATGAGACACCTGAAGATTACCAGGAGACGGGTGGGGGAAGTAACTTTCTCTCAAAATCTTTGAATATGAGCTCAGTTATAATGATTAGCAGCAGAGCTTTTCAAAAGATTCTGCTGATTTGATTTTTCTGGCAGAAAAGAATGATTTGGGGTTATGAAGTCAGTAATATGTTCCGAAAATACCCCGGTTATAAGGAGTTTTTGACTCCCCATCCCCCACACCAGTTCCCTTCAGTGTTATCATTTCATCAATTCCAGATGCTTTGGCATAATTTCTGCCTCCTTTTTTTGGAGTCAAAAGGGCACGTCCAGCCAATCAGAGAATGCGTAGCTAAGGGGAGAGCATGATAATGCGATGCAGCCAATCAAATTAGGCGAGCTGATGATATCATCGAGAGCAGTCATTGAAGAAAGCAATGTAAAGATTTTATTAGCAAGCATTGCATAATTAGTGACTCCATTGAAGAGCCCTTCATCACAAGTTCAAAGGTGAAACCTGCCAACGTGAATTCCTGCAGGCAGATGTTTAATTTGCACATTGGCAAAGTATCACAAAAAGGTTATTGTAAATACTTTTGCTATCTGCATATGTTTCTATATTCAGTGCTTGCAGTCTCCTAAACATGACTTCAAAACATTACATTTTGCACTGAACATTGCAATATTTGCACTGAAAATATTCAATTTTCAGTGAGAAGGAGTTCAATTAGAACAACTTCCTTCCACCACCACCCATTCAAAAGCTCCAATATACATATTTATAAATCTACATAATGTGCAAAAACATTTTAAAAAATGATGCTGAAACAGCTTGGTCAGCAGATAGGTAGGGAAGCCAAGCTTGCAGTGGTTCAGCTGTAGCTTATACACTTAATTAAAATGAAACGAATGTCCTGACTTGTACAGTATAATATTAGTTTCTTGTGTTATTTTAAGACTGGGTAAAACAAAACCTGCAGAAGAAATCAGGAAGATGTTGAAGTCACCAGATTTATTATTTTTTAGAACATTAGCATGTTAGAAGACTATATTTGTTTATTTGTTTACAATATTGACTGTATCTTTCTCAGGGAATGATCTGTGTGCCACATCTGTTGTGATAATAAAAATTTTCCTCTCTGATGCAGAAGAGGATGATCGCACTGTAGAATTCACAGTGTAAAGTCATGACTGTTATTATTGTTAGTTTTGAAGTCGTGTCTGACCCATCGTGACCCCATGGACAACTTTCCTTCAGGCCTTCCTATCCTCTACCATCCCCAGAGTCCATTTAAGCTCATGCCGACTGCTTCAGTGACTCCATCCAGCCACCTCATTCTCTGTTGTCCCCTTCTTCTTTTGCCCTCAATTGTCCTCAGCATTAGGTTCTTCTCCGGTGAGTCCTTCCTTCTCATTAAGTGTCCAAAGCATTTCTGTTTCAATAACCACTGGTACACTTGGCATCCATGAATCTGTCTAATCCTGCCTTGAGGCTATTCAGGCTGTCATTCCTATAGTAAGGATGTCCCTGTCCTGCTATATGGGAATAAAAGGCCCTGTCCAAATGGGAATGGTGAATTCCAATCACTGATGTTATTTCCCTATGAATAAAACCAAAAACCAATACTGGGAATAATAATGGATTATACAACATACTTGCAGCAGTAGTAAGAAAGGACAGCTTCTTTAATTTCAGATCTTTCTTATTGCTAGATTAGGTGCTTGCCCCCTGGGTTCTGTCCGTCCGTCTGTCCGTCCATCCATCCATCCATCCATTTATCTGATATAAACCAATCTTATTAAGGTCATCTCCAAACATCTAAGAATTTCAGAGGGGAACTCAAAATCTCTAAAGACAATAATTATTATTATTATTATTAATAATAATAATAATAATAATAATAATAATAATAATAATAATAATAATAATAATTTATTAGATTTGTATGCCGCCCCTCTCCGAGGACTCGGAGCGGCTCAATTGTCCCAAGACCTTTTCAAAATTAAATCAATTAAGACTGCAAAAGTCATTCTATATTAACATTGCCATTGTGTTTATGCAGATGTCTATTTCAAGTCTTCAACAGCCAAAGCCAACATCTATCCTCTTCCACTGTTTCCTTCAGAGCATTGAAGAAATGTTTGTTTTGCTGCCCTCTAGTGTTAATAGTTTGCAGCCATTTGAAAGAGTTAAATAAAAACTTTCCTTCCTATTTTCCCCCCAGTAATTAGCTATTGGATATAATGTAGCAACTTTCCTAAGTGTCACTTCTACAAAACCCTGATACCATCTATTTTTGTCACTGGAGAAAAGAACTTCTTCTCTAGCAATGATTAGTTCCCAGGGATGGGATACAGATAGTTCTCAAATTATGACTAGTTGCTTAATGAACATTAGAAGTTACAACAGACTTTAAAAAAAAACCTATGATCTTTCCTCAAAATTACAACTGCCACTCACTCCCCTAGAGTCATGTGACTGCATTTCAGATGCTTGCATTTATAACTGCATTTTGCAATCACATGATGACAATTAGTGACTATTTTGCCATTTTCCAGCAGAAAACATGCAAAAAATGCCCACCGGTTATGCTGGATTCACTTAAGGACCATGTGGTTCACTTGAAGAGCACATGATCGGTAAAAATACATGTCACCCCATTTAACCAATGATCTCAAGTTTCCAAACACGTTTCAAAGGTAGCCCCATGTAGAGAACATTACAGTAGTCGAACCTCGAGGTGATGAGGGCATGAGTGACCGTGAGCAGTGACTCCCTGTCCAAATAGGGCCACAACTGGTGCACCAGGCGAACCTAGGCAAACACCCTCGCCACATTCAGCATTTTTTCCATTTGATCTAAAGTATTACTGCCTCATCTTGCAATCAGAGATGACTCTGGCATACTGACATTTAGCCTTAAAATCTATGACATATGCAAGAAACTACTGAAAGTATATTCAGATGCCTTGAATGAATTGAAATTTCTGGGACAATGGGACAGTCCTAAGGTGGTAAAGAAACTGGTGGTAAAGAAACTGGTGGATGTGATCTCAAAAATATAGAGTAGTTGTCTGGCGCAGTGATTTTCAACCTTTTTTGAGCCGCGGCACATTTTTTACATTTACAAAACCATGGGGCACATTGGGGGGGGGGGCTAAAAAAAGTTTGGACAAAAAATTCTCTCTTCCTTTTGCTCTATTTCTCCCTCTCTCTCTCCCTTCCTCTTTTTTTTCTCTCTCTCCATCCCTCTTTATTTCTTCCTTCTTTCCTCTTTTTTGCTATTTCTCTCTCCCTCCCTACCTCCCTCTATGTCTTTCTCTCTGCCACCTTCCCTCCCTCTCTTTCTCTCTCTCTCTTGTGCTTTCTTTCTTGCTCTCTCTTTCTCTCTTGCTTTCTTTCTCTCTTATTCTTTCTCTCTCTCTTGCTTTCTCTCTCTTGCTTTCTCTCTCTTGCTTTCTTTCTGTCTTTCTTTCTCTCTTGTTTTCTTTCTCTCTCTCTTGCTTGCTGTCTCTCTCTCTTTCTCTTTCTTTCTCTCTCTCTCTCTTGTTTTCTTTCTCTCTCTGAGCTTCGTGGCACACCTGATCATGTCTCGCGGCACACTAGTGTGCCACGGCACACTGGTTGAAAAACACTGGTCTGGCGGATGAAGTTCATGTGCTGGTTTGCACTCATGATAGCATGATAGCATGTGCTATCTGGTGGGCACCATAGGGGTGAACTAGTTCTTCATCAGAAAGACAAGTGATATCCTGCAGCAGCATCCAGGGCCTTCTCTCATCACCAATGTCATCTTGCAGTTGAGTGTCCTATTTAGGCAGGTCCATTTTTCTGCACAAAACACCACCATGTTTCCTACCAAAGTGGTACCTATTTATCTACTCACGTGTAGCAAACATTCAAACTGCTTAGGTGGGCAAAAGTTGAGGCAAGTGACAGAAGCTTATTCTGCCATGTAGTGAACCACTGGACTTGAAACGCTGGTCAAAGACCATCTCCAGCATCTTTAAGCCACGTCTCAATCTAAATATAAACCCTAATATAAAAGTATACGGATTACATTTTCAATGGCTCCTGATCTGCAAGGACAGAGAATATTCGCTCTGTAGAATAGTCAATGGAAAGATACCCAGTTTCTCCTACTCTCCTTTGTTTACATACAAACTGAACTTTTCTCTACTGTGAATTATCCAGTCTATGATTCCACCAGATAAGATATTGCTAAACATCAATATCCTCAAATTCTTGCTTCATAGATATTGTTAAGAATTTGAATGGAGAGATCCCAATAGATGATTAGAAAGTTAGAACATTAGAATGTGCAGAAATGGATAAGCTTATACTTACAATGAATGAAAAGAAAGAAATTGAATATTTTTTGACTTGGGACGTATTTCATCAATGGTTAGCTGACAAAAACAGGACCTGGAAACAGGGAAATATATGGAAGGATCAATGATATAAGGAACATATGTTAATTTAGTTAAACTATTATTATTATTATTATTATTATTATTATTATTATTATTATTATTAAAATAATATTAATATAATTGATATTAATGCAAGGAATATTGTTGTGAACACTTTGATTATTCTTTCCTGAAAGGATTTGTACCCAGATAACACTCTGTTCAATTGAAATTGGAATTTGTGTATGCTATAAAAGAAAATAAAAATTTAAATTAAAAAAAAATCAGCAATAAGCCTGGAGAACACACCATTAACTTCATGAGATGTTTTGATTTTGATAAAATAAGAATGTACATATGGAAACTGGTGGTTAGCAAACTCCTTTGTTATTCACCGATGACTTAAGGACATTAATATCCAATTATTGGCTCCTGTCTACCTCTTGTAAAAATAGTAGTTAATAAATATGTTTTATGTTTATTTGATGGAGATGATGACACAAACATAAGGCTCCTGAAAGCTAAGATGAGGAAATATGACATAATGTATGTAGCATTTGGCTTCACTGTGACTACAGTGGGAGACAAGGAAAGTCCGATATGTTTATTGTGTCTAAAAATGTTGGCAGCGGACAGCATGAGGCCAAATAAATTAAGGCATCACATTACACCCCAATCACGCGGATAAGCCGCTTGAGTTTTTTCAGCAAGAACATGCTGAATATTGCAAACAATCACCCCAGTGAAGAGTTGGGGGGACATGAAATGTTTACTTCTTCCTGGAGGAGCGTAACAGAAAATAATTGAGAAGCACTGGTCTAGGGTTTCCTGTTAGCCTCTGAGAGTCAGTTGATATCAAGCAACAACTGTTGGTTTTCTCAGCCTTACTTTATAAACATAGCTAACACTAGAACAAGTTCTGATGAATTCAGAACTTTTGAGGAGGAATGAATTTCTTTGTATTATAAGTATTTCATCCCAGCTTCTTGTTTATCTCTAGCAGCAGGGGGGTTTTTTTGCAATTATATTCTATCACTGACACATTCTTGGATGTTAATTTATGGTTCTATGGTTGTTTCTATTGTAGGGCAACTGAGCCCTGTAAAAAGCAATGACAAGCAGAAGATTGAAGGGGCTAGAATTTTTCTGACACTCCTCATGTGAATAATTATTGAGTAGCCTAAGGAGCCTGTTGCATCCCCGTGTCTTAACTGTCTGCATTTCTTTGTTGGGTCTGTAATTTTAGTTGTGGCAATTGAAAGTGTCATAATGATTAATTATAGCTCTTAGGTAGGAATGTGCCAAGATGCTGCTCTGGAGGTGGAAACTTTTGGGAAATCTTTTCTTTGTTAAAATCACACAAATGTGGCTGCTCATGATCAGCAGTGGCTTCCAGATCACTGCACACCTGTGGAAGAATGGAACACTCTGGGGATAACATATGTATTCTAATGAATAGTTTGAACATCCCAAGACAGGCTTATTTATAAATGAATCCATGTATAAAAGCATTGCATTTTAATTTCTTAGCATACACTGGTAATTTCATCTCTTTGCATGATTAAATAGCACAGATGACTACTGTAAAGTGAACATATATGAAATCTTATCTGAAATTTCTTAGTGTTGTTTAACCTGCAGGTATTCATTGCTTATTGGTTTACATGCTGATATTGCCAGGTGCTGCTATTAGGTGAGGGAGAAAGAAGGGTATTATTTCTGATGTCTGTAAGACGGGATATGAAACCTTTGGAGGCTGATTTGCACATCTGATATTATGAGTCTTCGTATGAAATGGCCATCACATTGGACTTGCCTATTCACAACATAGTTAATTATATCACAAAACAGCCATTTATCAGAAGGCAAACTAAATTATTCCTGCCATCTCTTTTATGCACTTTCTCCATTCCCTATATATTCTCTCCCTCTTGAAATTACTTCTGGCTTTCCCTAAGTTTTTTTAAAAGTAGAGATCAATCATGGTTTACTTCTTTATGTAATAAACCTTGGGTAAAGTGAACATGTAATCTAAAACAATCTTGGCATCTATGGAAACTATTTACAGTAGAGTTAACCAAGATTGGGAAGCATTTATTGCGATATTATAACAATAATAAGTATTAATTAAAACCTATTAGGTGGCTAAAAGATACTTATTCCTAATCATGGATGCTTCCAGATTGAATGCATGTGCATTTTGACATTAAAACACAAACAATGGCCTTCTGTACTTGTGTCACAATTTCACACGCAACTAAATAAAGAGACAGATTGCCTTACAATATTGCAATGCTTATTTCATCACTAGACCTCTCAATAGACATCCACGCATCCTAGGTCTGGCCCACAGTTCCTTATTCTGGTAAATTCTTCAGAATAAACCATCTGGTATACTTCCCAGGCAGTCATGTAACCTGCTTTCTTTCCACGGCCAATGTTCCTACAAGAGCAACCAGTATTTATTTATTTATTTGTTTGTTTGTTTATTTATTTATTGCCCAATACACAATGAGGGTTTTTTTTTAGTGGGTATATATCTATATACACATAGTAAAATACATGATGAAGGTTATAGAGGAGATACTCATAGTAAAATACATCTAAGAAATAATAGGAAAGAAGGTATAGTAATAGAACATATCAATGAAAGAATAGAAGAGATATAGGAATAGAAGAAAGGTATAGGAGATGTAGGAGAGCAATAGGACAGGGGACGGAAGGCACTCTAGTGCACTTGTACTCGCCCCTTACTGACCTCTTAGGAATCTGGATAGGTCAACCATAGATAATCTAAGGGTAAAGTGTTGGGGGTTTGGGGGTGACACTATGGAATCATGCCCAAGTTGTGCTTCTTTCTCGATAGAAACCATTAATGGTGACAGTGGCAGATGGTGTTGGAAAAATACTTTTTGAGGGGACAAAGATTACAAATGGGGGTTGAACATGGTTCATTGACTCTCCTATAGTATCTCATGAGGGCATCATCCTTACAAGTCTTATTCCTGGATTTATGACATGCCCCAAGACCTTCAATGGTTATCTGCCATGCTCATGAAGAAGCAGTAGCAACATAACTTCAATCTCTTGATAGTTGATTTGCAGGACCTATGAAGAATGTAATTTTCTCCCATGTTAATGTCAGAGTGTGTGTGATAATATTTCTCTTTGCTGTCTATGTGGCCATAATGTAATCCCCATACAAAACATACCATCTTATTCATTCATTTCACATACTGAACCATACTTCAGATATGAGCTATCCTCCATGTATATACATAATTGCCCCATTTCTACCTAAAACAGCTTAATAGTAAATTTATATGCAGTGAGAATAAAAATGAAAAACAGTGTTTTACTACTAAACAAATAAAGACCACTTTTGTTTAAAGAAGCCTTATTTTTGCTTGTTCTAAACCAAGATATACTTGGGTATAAATACACAAGAAGCAGACTTAAAGGGGGGGGGGAATTAAAATATTTATCAAATTTCCATGGCTGCCAGTCTCACAAAAATTGCCTCTAATTGGTGGATTAGTGATAAACATGGCATTGGTATACCTGAAAAGCTTCATTGAACCAGTTATCTAATTGTAGAGTTATCTATATTCTATGAAAGAAATTTAGCTGCAAAATGGATAGTTATTGTGATGTACATAAGGGGAGGGGGAAGGGGAGGGGAGAGAGAAAGGGGGAGGAAAGGGAGGGCGAGGGGAGAGAAGAGAAGAGAAGAGAGAATGTTAACATATACTTAGCAAAGCTTTTGCTAAAACTGCTGCCTTGACATAAATTACACAAGGTCACAACTTTACATCTCTAACAAGAAATTTGATAATGCTGAGTTGTGCACACATTAAAAAAACCAATTCAAAATTATCAGTGAGCTAAATCTGGATTATTAAAGATGGAAAAAATGCCACATAATAGGCACAGATTAAAGATATCAGAGTGGTTGGAGGTGATTTATATGAAAGGATAGAGAACATCAGAAGTAAATCTAACAAACGATTTTGCCCAGAATGGTATAATTTGTTTGCCACATATTTCCAAGCAACACATGTAATTTTGACCTCAGCAAAGCAAGTGATGTGGCGTAAGAAGCCTCAGTCCCAAAGACTTAAATATATCTTCTAAAGTATTACATGAAGAATGCTTAGTAACATGAACAAAAAAACCAAAACTGGTTAGGGAAATGAAAAGCAGAATTCCAAGATGACTGAGGACACTTTAAAGCCTTTTTGCCATAATCTACATTTCTATGCATTTCTGTCATGGGATAATCTTCCAGCCATATCTTGGTGCCATTATGCACATCTTTACATAGAAAGATGCAGCATGAGAAACATTAATGTTGAATATGTACACATGTGTGTATTATATTCTTACAAGACTTTTGCTATTTCTATAGCAATAATTAAGCAAATAATTCATTAAAAAGGTAGCTCTTAACATTGGCCATAACTATCAAAATGTTGCCTATGAAAAGGAGAGTCCAGTGAACTCAATGGAGGTGCTGAATAATTTTGTATTGACTGTATGCTAGAGTTGTTGTTGTTGTTATAATTATTATTATTCACAAAAATACACAGCAAATGAGATTGATATGCTAGATTTTGCATCACAATATCACAAGTCAAACACTTCCCAAGCGTTTAGGATTGTGCGATGTATTTTGTATGATGCGCGCAGATCCAAGTACGATGGCCTTTTACAACTGACAGATCATGATTTTGTCTATGTTTATTGTTTTCAAATGCTGTCTAAGGTCTTTTGTACTGGTTTATGTCAGAGTCGTTGTCGTTCTATGTTAAGATCATAATATCATGATATAAGTGATATAAGGAAGATATGTTAATTTGGTTAAATAAACATTTTTGTTGTTGTTGTTGTTGTATGGCATTGTGGCAATAGCCAGGAGACCTCGATGCAATTGTAGAGTAGTAGTTTAACTTGTTGTAGCTTCCCAAGTGCACCACAGGATTGGAAGCTGTCTTTGCACCAGAGTGGAAAAAAAGGAGCAGCTCTTTTGCAGTGCCACCCAGAGCCCTCTCCTTTCTCAGAGCTATCTCACAAATGGACACTGCAACCAACCAGGAAAGTTCAGAGCCATCAGGAATGTGACCACCTGCACAGAGCACCAACTCATCTACCCTCCAATACAGCGGTCCCCAAACTACGGCCCGTGGGCCACACGCGGCCCGCTGAGGCCATTTATCTGGCCCGCGGGTCTTTTCCAAGGCCGCACTGGAAAAGCAGTGAGACCGTCCCCCTCAATCTCATCTCACTCGAGGTAAAGTAAGGCTTGCTGAAAGCCGAGCTGGGCACAACACACACACATACACGCACCCCCCCGCCTCCTCCTCTTTGAGTTGTTAGCTCCTGTTTTCTGAATGGGGATTGAATGGGAGTCCGGGGTCGGAGGGTGGAGGCTTGTCAGGTGAGTCCTCCGCGGGGAGAGAAGAGGCAGGGTGAAAGAGGGAAAAGAGGGAGAGATAAGTGGAGAGAAAGAAAGAAAGAAAAGGGAAAGAGAAGGGAAAAAGAGTGAGGGAAAGAGAAGTGGAGAAGAAGGAAGGAGGGTGGGAAGGGAAGGAAGGGGAAGAAAGAGAGGGTGGGAGAAAGAGAGATAGCAAGAGAGAGAGAGTGAGAGACAGAGAGAGCAAGAGACAGAAAGAAAGCGAGAGAGAGAGAGAAAGAGAGTGAATGAGAGAGAAAGAAATAAGGTATGTGCAGTGTGCATAGGAATTTGTTCATAGGTTTTTTTATAGTCTGGGCCTCCAACAGTCCGAGGGACAGTGAACTGGCCCCCTGTGTAAAAAGTTTGGGGACCCCTGCTCCAATAGATAATGCCTGTCTATCTACTTGCTTAGAACATGCTTTAGAACTGTTAGGGGACAGAAGATGAGGTGAGAGACAGGAGCTCATCCCACCAAAGAGTTCTGGGATTTGAACTGGCAAAGCAAAGACCATCTTATTTTATTTATTTATTTATTTTGTCCAATACACAACAATACACAATAAAGGTTATAGAGGTTATACTCAAGTAAAATATATTAGAGAAAGAATAGAAGTGAAAATTTAGGAATAGAATATATCAGTTACAGAATAGACGGATATTATGAGAGTAGTATAAGAGGATTAGAATAGAAGAATAGCAGATATGATATATGAGATATAGGAGAGAGAATAGGACAGGGGACGGGAGGCACACTAGTGCACTTATGCACGCCCTTACTGATCTCTTAGGAATCTGGAGAGGTCACCAGTGGATAGTCTGAGGGTAAAATGTTGTGGGTTAGAGGAAGATACTACGGAGTCCGGTAATGAGTTCCATGCTTCGACAATTTGATTACTAAAGTAGCATTTTTTACAGTCCAATTTGGAGAGGTTAATATTAATCTTCATTAAGCCACTGAGGCACCACACCTCTGGCTAAATTTAGTGGATACTCAAAACTGGATTTTCCCAATTCCCATCCCTACATCTGAGAAAAAGGAAGGAAGGAAGGAAGGAAGGAAGGAAGGAAGGAAGGAAGGAAGGAAGGAAGGAAGGAAGGAAGCTAAGTCTACCCCAATTTTTTTTCAATAGAATTTGGGTAGCAAGATGCTGAAACCCTGGGAGAAGCATGAGTTACCCATCTTTGATTGATCTTTAACTGAATTGAGGTGGTCCCAAAAGGTGCTTTTTTCAAGACGCAACAGGACTTTCTGGTTTTTCTTTGAAGATGTTTCATTTCTCATCCAATAAGCTTCTTCAGTGAAGTGACATTTTTTTGCAGAAGAATACTGGATGTTCGGGAAATTATGTTTCAGAACTGGCAGCCTTTTATTATTAGAAAGGATCCATTAGACATGAATTATTCCTGCTGTAATAATTTAAAGTCTAAGTGCTCTTTAAATGCCAGCAATAACTTATTCTAAGACAGAGGCTAATTTGGATCTCAAAAAGATAGTGTTACAAGCCAAAACATATTTTCATGTTAATATTTAATTAAATTATTTTCATTTATACGGAAAGTAAGCACTTAGCTATGAATACAAATATTTTTTCCCCCAAAATTGCATACTATTGAAGCTATTTTATTCCTCACCTCTCTCGTACACACACACACACACACACACATTTACACAATTCTGGGGATTCATTGGAAGCCACCCAGAGTCCTTCGGGAGTTGGGCCACCTACAAGAACAATAAACAAACAAACAAATAAATAATTTTAGATTTAGGATGAAAGATAGTTATAAGACAGGTTACAATGAAAGTGTTTCCATGTGCTGCTGCAGTGTTTTTCAAACTTAGCAATTTTAAAATTTGTGGATTTCAACTCCCAGAATTCCCAATATGCTCACAGGAGAATTCTGGGGATTGAGGTCCATATATCTTAAAGCTGCTAAATTTGAAAAAACTGGCAATTGGAAAAGTCCAATAAAAAACAAAAACTGAGATTATAAAGATGGTGTATTCTAAGCCAATCCTTGTCCTGTATGCAAACATAGAGAGGGCATGTTAAAAAGAATTACTATGTGTATATCCCCAAATTTTGTAAGCCACCCAGAATCTACTAGTGGTCTTATACACTGCTCAAAAAAATAAAGGGAACACTTAAACAACACAATATAACTCCAAGTAAATCAAACTTCTGTGAAATCAAACTGTCCACTTACGAAGCAACACTGAATGCCATCAATTTCACATGCTGTTATGCACATTCAACTTTGTACAGAACAAAGTATTCAGTGATAATATTTCATTCATTCAGATCTATGATGTGTTCTTTGAGTGTTCCCTTTATTTTATTTTATTTTTGAGCAGTATATATTAAATTTAAACAAATAAACAAATTGTAGTAGCCAAATGTGTTGTGGTTGGCTCTGGCCCAGTTCCTGCCCCAAGGAATGTGGAGATGGATGTGGGGGAAACATCCACATGCCACAGGCCTGTTTTGCTCCTGATAGAATCTCCCGACGAAGTCTCCTCTGATGAAGGAAGCGTGAGTGGCAGGGAAGAGGGGAGTTTGGCAGACAGCTCAGGAGGAGATCAATCAAGTCCACAAGTCTTAAAGTTGCCAAGTTTGGGAACCCCTACTATAAAAAAACAATTATGCTATTGGTTTGGCTAAGAAAATGGATAAGCAAGGATCACTAACAGTAAAAATACCTTGAGAAATAATCGGGGTAAAATTAGTTATTTGCCAGTACTGGGGTTTTCCTAAGTAAAGGGAGATGTCACAGATTGCAATAATATCTCCAGAGAATTTCCATGACAACAATTTTGCTTCCTAAGCAAGCAACCTTGGCAGAATTCCAACATGCAGCATGGATAACAAAGCCTATACAAAATTATACTGATTGGTAACAGGTATTTACATATAGCTCTGATATAGCTCAGAATATCATCTGTGCTGAGCTGGTTTGGAACAAAGTAGCACAGAAATACCAGCAGTAATAAAATAAATACTATCGTTCAATTATTGTCAGGAATAATGCAATGAAGAAAGAATGAATCTAAACATATCCAATGTTTGACTTTTATGATGTATATCTTAAATTTTTCCAGCAGGTGGCAATGTTTTCTAGACATAGAGCTAACGGTTTTTAAGGTCCTTCTATCTCCTTCATATATAACCTTCCCTCATAAATAAAATTATCAACCTTATTTTATCAAATATTTTATTTGTTAAATTGTTTTAACTGGTTTTTCCAATTCCAAGTTTTTGATTATACTTGAAACTTTCTATTTGGGCCTTTGGACTATAATAAATTGAATTGATTCATAAACCAGAGTGCGTACTCTACTTAAAAATATAATTTAAGTTATATAATTCAAAAAGTATTCAGAATTGATATTATATTCCTCCCCCCCAACAAAATTCAGTGTTGTTAGATTTTTCTTTACTTGAAAGCCTCCCTTAATTTAATAACAACATTATAAAGTAGGTTGGACAGTCAGGGAACCCAACCAGTTTCCAAAGGGGCGATTTGATCCTGTGTCTCTCCAATTCTAATCACAAATTATAATTTAGGCTGCTGATCTTGATTACTTTTGTTTTAAAATGATTATCTGTGTGCTTTATATATGTGTACATCGAGATTTTCTAATGTGCTTTTTTAATTGTGTTTTTAATTGTCACAAAGGTGTTCGATCAAGGTGGTGCCGTGGATATTGCCTATCTGGACTTCAGCAAAGCCTTTGATACGGTTCCACATAAAGAGCTGATAGATAAATTAGTGAAGATTGGACTTAATCCCTGGATAGTTCAGTGGATTTCAATCTGGCTGAAGCATAGACATCAGAGAGTTATTGTTAATGGCGAGTATTCTGAGCAGAGACAGGTTACAAGCGGTGTGCCCCAAGGGTCTGTTCTGGGTCCTATTCTTTTTAATATGTTTGTGAGTGACATAGGGGAAGGTTTGGTAGGGAAGGTTTGCCTATTTGCCGATGACTCTAAAGTGTGCAATAGGGTTGATATTCCTGGAGGGGTCTGTAATATGGTAAATGATTTAGCTTTACTAGATAAATGGTCAAAGCAATGGAAACTGCAGTTTAATGTTTCCAAATGTAAAATAATGCACTTGGGGAAAAGGAATCCTCAATCTG
>NC_091950.1:55975086-56048883 GCF_031021105.1 Erythrolamprus reginae
ACAAATAGGGACCACCTTTGGTGGGAAGGTAACAGAGTTCCATGCTCCTTCTGCATTTAGTCATGCTGGCCACATGACCATGGAATCGTCATCAGACAACGCTGTCTCTTTGCCTTAAAAATGGAGATGAGCACCCTCTGGAATTTGGAACAACTAGCATGTATGTGTGAGGGGAACCTTTACTTTTTACCTGGTACTACAGTACAAGTTTTCTGGTAGTTTTCCACACCAGTTGCCATAAGAAAAATCATGATAAAGGCTGATACAGTATCTTCTTTGGAGAGAAAGAGGGGATATGAAATATTTCTACTTGAGGCTGCCAGTTGGAGGAAGCAATACCAGTTCAGATGATTCAATAATGTGACCAAGTAGATGGCAGCTTCATAGGGATCCTGAGAAGAAGTTCATCATGTATAAAGTGTGTTGAGCTTTGCTGTCAGTATCTTCAAACATCCTGTTAAAGGGAAACAGGAATTATATTCACAAGCAACTTGGTGAACTGCTTCTTATGGGGGCTTCTCCCTCCAGTAATGAGCACCAGAAGAATTTCTGAGCAATGATCTTGCCCTGGGAGAAGGAAAAATAAAGAGAATCAGATTAAGCCGATTCCTCAAAGAGAGAGCAACAAGAGAAGAGGAAAAACAGGGGGGCTAAAAGAAAGTGGAATAGGATAGTAAAGAACACGTTACCTAAAGTGGAAAATAGAAGTAATGCAAAGCAGGGTGGAATGTGATCCAGATGTCATCCATCCAGGCAAGCAAGCTAACCACCATTCTCATACTTTTCATCCTTTCCATACTCCTTCTGCCCTCACCCCCTTTCTGGATGTCTCGTATCTTTGGAAAGTATCATCCTAAGAGCATGAACTTGTAATTCAGGAACCAGCAAACGTAAGTGACAGGGGCTAATAAATACATCTGTTGTGCAAGCTTTTGGCAATTTCATTTCCAGGATCTAGCATGGAATTTCACATGAACTCATTAAAAAATGCTGGTGTTTTATGAAATGTTGACATTCTCATCAGAAATATTTGGGGCTTCGGTGTTTTTGTTTGAAATCAGGAGGCATACCACGTGACATATCCTGTAATTTTGTGAGATTTGGAATATTTGCAAAAAACCCTCCAACCCTCATCTATTTTAATTTTTGATTAATTTTTATTTAAGGTTGAAGTTCTGCAAATGTGATCCAGGTATGTTGATATTGCCTTAGCACCAGTGGGGATTAGGTTGCTGTGGATACCTGCTCTAGCTATTGGTTTTGATAAGCCGTTTTACAGACCTGTTTTGGCTGAAGAGCATGCAGAAATGCTTTAAAGAAATAAACAAAGATGGATGCCAAGTGCAAGGAAAGCCCATGTTAAGGCAGAAGTGTGTTTTCAATATTTTGAGTTTGCCTGAATTTCCTGAGAAAACAAGTAATCTTATACAAATAGAATTATGATTTCCAACCTCACCGGATAAAAGCCAGGTGAGAATTATGGGGCCCATCTGGTTCCTGAATTATAATGATGAGTGAGGGAAAGGGTCCATTTGAAAAATAATACCTTAATTAAAAATGGAGAGAAATAGTTATGGAGGCAATCAGAATATGTGGGCTTACTTTTCCATTTATTTCCATTTTGTAAAGCCAATTGTATCAAATACTAATTAAGGACCACTCTGCTAGCTGCTTTCATCATTCCCATTTTCTTCTTTGTAGCACAATGTGATCATGTTTGTTTGGCACAGCTAATTCAATGTGCTCAGCCCTGCAAGTAGCCGAGAGCCAGATATGCTTGTTAAATATCCCATGATGATTATCAAGGCAGAATAAAGAATCCTTTTCATTTTCTTTCTTGGTTGCATAATAGCATTTAATGCAACAAATCTTGGGAGAGGCTAGGTATGGGCAAAGTTTGGAATGGAATAAAAACAGCTGTCTTAGGGAGTTCCAGGTGTTGAAGCCTGAAAGGCAAAATGTGGGAAAGGTTGGGCAGGAGCAAGAAACAAATCCAGAACCTCAAAAGTGAAATTAAATGAGTGAGAAGAAAAGTAGGAAGACTTGTAAGACTCAGGAATGGCAAGGTTACAGTTTCATCTTGCCACACTTCCCATTCAAATGTAAATCCATGAATTTATTATAACATTATAACAGCAAGGGTGTCAAACTCATGGAGTCATGGCAGCTTCATGTGACGTATCAGGACTTTATCCCCCTTCACTAAACCGGGCGTGGCCATGCATCTGGGCCTGCAGGTTGTGACTTTGACAGCCCTGCCTTAGGGCAAAAGAGTTTTCATGGCTCCAGTTCAGGTATGGTTCTCATTTAGAAAATTAATTAGATTGTATGCACTCAAAGAATGATGAAGTTCTGTTTCTTCATTCATACTACCGGTACTGACAAAATCATTTCAGAAAGGATAAATGGTCGTGATAATTGCATCTGAATTTAACCATGGTGGAATGGGTAATATTTAAAAATACTGTTTTGAAGCTCATAGGATCTTAGAATATCCATTTACACATTACACACACACATACACAAAATATGCATACATATTCTCTGTGTGTGTGTACACAGTCATGTGCCATTTTTTGCAAACCACATATTTTTGTTTGCACCTCTATTTGTGATGTTAGCTTTCTAGCTCTTCACTTTATTATTATTATTATTATTATTATCATTATTATTATTATTATTATTATTATTATTATTATTATTATTTCGATTTCTATGCCGCCCCTCTCCATAGACTCGGGGCGGCTCACAGCAATGATAAAAACAATATATAATGACAAATCTAATAGTTAAACTCTAAGATAATACATTTAAATAATACATTTTAAAAAGTCTAAAAACAAGGTACCCCAATATATAAAAAACATACATGCATACAGTCATATCATACACAGAAAACTACATGGACAGGGGGAGGTGTTTCAGTTTCCCCACGCTTGATGACAGAGATGGGTTTCAAGGAGTTTACGAAAGGCAAAGAGGGTGGGGGCAGTTCTAATCTCTGGAGGGAGCTGATTCCAGAGGGTCGGAGCTGCCACAGAGAAGGCTCTTCCTCTGGGTTCCGCCAACCGACATTGTTTAATTGACAGGACCCGGAGGAGACCAACTCTGTGGGATCTAACCGGTCGCTGGGATTCGTGCGGCAGAAGACGGTCTCGTAGATACCGCCTTCACTTTACCTCCACTCAATAAAAATACATTGTAATAATTTGAGAGTTAAAAGGCCAAATTTATTTTATAAAGCATGCTTAAACCAATTCTGTCATTTGTTTTTCCTTAGCCTAATAGACTTTATGCTTGATCTCCTGGCTTGCAAAGCAGTTTACATAACAAAAAATAATGAAGTGGTAGAGAAGTGATTCCAACACAGTCACTTTGAATACAGTACATCTGGATTTGGGATAGGGTGCCTTCTGAGAAGAAAACTACAGACAGTGTTTGCTTTGAAAGCCACAAAAATTACAACAAGTGTTGAGTTCTTAATACGGCACTTTTGAAAAAGTAGGTTCAAAAGATATGAAATGCTCCCAAGGTCTTAAGAATGTGGATGACACAAATAAAAGTATTCTCTTTGGATTTGGGAGTTCTTAGTTTGCAAAATGTGCCGAAGCCATCACGTAGAAAGAGGTCATATCATGATTAATTATTTAAACAATCTATCTTCATTTAAAGCCAAATCATGGAATAAATCGGTAATGGGCAGCCAAAATTTTTACTGCCACACTGTGGGTGTGGCTTATTTTGCAGGTGTGGCTTGATGGTCATGTGACTGGGTAGGAGTGGCTTGCTGGCCATGTGACCAGGTGGGAGTGGCTTGAACAATCATAATTGTTCAAGTGAACTGTTAAGTCCTCGACTTACAATGTCACCAGTGTCGCTCCCTGGGGTGACAATTTTCTTCGCGTTTTGCATGCTCTCCTTCCTGGGTCACTTCTTGACTCAGGCTGGGTAGCTAGGCAAATGGGTGCCGAACAACTGTTGAGAAAAGAGGCAGAAGGAAAAGGGCCCCCTGCAACTCCTGCCATTGCTGGTATCTCTGCCGTTTTCCAAGGAAGAGGAGGAGGAAGGGGGGGATAGACAGCTGGAGCTGGAAACACAGCTTCATTTCCGCTGGTTGTTGTGATTCAGCCTGAGGCTCCTCAGGGACCAGCTGGAGCTCTGCCGGATCCATGCCCAGAGGAGGAGGACAGTGAACAGGAGGGGGAGGACCAGGCAGACGGGGGAGAGGAACGTCAGGAAGAGGAGGAGGGAGAGCAGCTTGAGACCCCCAGGGGGGTCTCTCCCCAGCTAGTAGCCTGGATTCATTGGATGAAGACGCACAGGCTATAATAGACATGAGGCAGCGACATGCAGCTCAAAGACGGGGCCAATTAGAAAGGTATTTCCATCCCTGAATTGGCAACAGATGGGTTTGGGTGTGGTTCTCCTCAGCAGGGTTGAAAAGGCAGGCCCGCCCTTACAGTCTTGTGGAGAGTTATCAACTGGGAGTCCTGTGACCTTGCTTCGATTCTTGGCGTCTCTGATCTTGGCTTGTGGCGTAGAAGTCTGGAAGACTTCGGGGAGGCGTGGGGTTTATTATCTCCAGCGTTGTTTTTGCCAGCAAGAATCCTGTTTTATTGCCTGGCCTTCGTGAAACCTCTGTGAAGCTTCATAGTGTTCCTGTCTGTAAGAACAGTTTTTGTTACCTGTGTTTGCTTTCAATTATATAAACTGCCTTTGCTTTTTACCAGTGTGTCTGGATACTCTTTTTGGTTGGGGTTAGCGTCTGGGGGGACCCAGACAGAACACTGGTGGAACTACATTTCACCCCGTCCTGCCTACTGCCCACCCCTGGAATGAATGTACAAATTCATTGGATTTATAATTTGAGAGAAATTCAAAGCTAAAGATGCCATCAATAAATTTGACCAAATACAGTACTTGCAAATCATTCTGAATTTATGGGAAAGGGGGAAGTACAGGTAATCCTTAAGCCCAAAATTTATATTGCTAAGTGAAACATTGGTTAAGTAAGTTTGCCCCATTTTATCCTTACCTGTACTTTTCGTGCCACAGTTCTTAAGTGAAAAATGCCATCCATTAAGTTAGCAACATGGTTGTTAAGTGAATCTGGATTTCCTTACTGACTTTGTTTGTCAGAAGGTTGCAAATACTGATCACATAATTCCAGGACACTGCAGCCATCATAAATACTATTTGAACCACTTGCCGAGCATCTGGCTTTTGATCATGTGATCAAGGGGGTCCTGCTAACTGTGAAAAAACCCCAGTCATAAGTCATTTTTTTCAGTGCCATTGTAACTTTGAGTGGTCACTAAATTAACTTTCGTAAGTCAAGGACTACCTGTACAAATTCAATGGTTCCTATTCTGCACAAATTACGTCTGGTATAGGAATTATATTCAGATTGATCTCAATTCGTATGCTGTGTATCAGTGCTTAATTTTTACAGTAAATCTCTGCTTGCTGGGGGACTGGAATATTTGCAAATAGTTAGGTCCATATCTTATTCATTCTCATAGTTCCCTAGTTTTATTTCTCCCTTTTGTAAACTTAAAAAACCCAAACTATGTGGGATGATTTTTGGATTTTTGAATCTCTTAGTGAATTTAGAATGGAGGTTGACTACCTGCTCTGCAGCCATAAGGAATTCATTGAGGATTTTTTGGTGTGGATCTTTTTCCTCCAAACTGCCCATTTTCAAACCTGTTCTTTCTTTTGTCTACTTCTCCCACCACACCAGTTCTATTCTGTTTTTTGGAGATTTTTTTCTGATAGACAAATTGACAAATAGACGGATAATTAAAATCCCTTCTGGTATATGGATTGTCCTTGACTTACAGCCATGGCAAAAATGTTGTACGATGGAGCAAAACTCACTTAATAGCTGCTTTTCTTAGCCATAAAAAATTTGGGCTCAATTGTGCTTATAAGTTGAGGCCTATCTATATGTATTTATGAACACATTAATTCTTAACAAAGCAAAAACACCCTTTGTTACTTTCTCTGAGCCTAAGGTTGGAGGAAATGGCAAACCACTTCTGAAAATGGTCCCTGAAAAAGTTACTGGTGCAGCTTCTGTGAAAAGGAGACCTACCAACACCTTTGATGAATTCCTGGCCAAAGTCCTCCAACAGATGCTCTGGATCAGCATTGCACTACATGTGGGATGGATTCACCCATCCAAATCAAGAGCAGAAGTTAGTAGCAGGCCTTTGTTTGTAATCAGTGAGAAGCGTGGGAGAAGTGCCAAAATCCTATGGGTTGAAGTACCAAGAAGTACACTGAAGGAATTTTGTAGCAGAGAAAGCCAACTGTGGTTATTCTAACAAGAGGCCAATTTACATTTTTCCATTTCCAAATCCTTCCCTCTGCACTTGTCAAACATCTGTTAATTCCTAAGGAACCAGTCCAAAGTAAAGAATGCAGCATCCCATTTTGGAGTAATTGATTTTCTTGATTTTTGTCAAAGGTTTGGACTTGCTAATAGCTATGCATTTTTCTCTGTCATTGTCACTGAGATTCCCACAAACATAACGGAGGACATCACCTGCCTTGTAGCACTTCAATTCTAATGCATCCATTGTGGCCAAAGCTGTTATGGTCAAATATCCACTTATGTCAAGAGCAGGCATAAGCCTAAGCAAAATAAGTATTTCCTAAATATTTCAGCTACTGGTGGTGGTACAACCTAAATCATGATAATATGTCTGCATTGGTTGCCGATCAGTTTCCGGTCACAATTCAAAATGTTGGTTATGACCTATAAAGCCCTTCATGGCACCAGACCAGATTATCTCCGGGACCGACTTCTGCTGCACGAATCCCAGTGACCAGTTAGGTCCCACAGATTGGGTCTTTTCCAGGTCCTGTCAACTAAACAATGCCGCTTGGCAGGACCCAGGGGAAGAGCCTTCTCTGTGGTGGCCCCGGCCCTCTGGAACCAACTCCCCCCAGAGATTAGAATTGCCCCCACCCTCCTTGCCTTTCGTAAGCTACTTAAAACCCACCTCTGCCGCCAGGCATGGGGGAACTGAGATACTCTTTCCCTCTAGGCCGTTACAATTTTATGCATGGTATGTCTGTATGTCTGTTTGGTTTTTATTATAATGGGTTTTTAATTGTTTTTAGTATTGGATTATTATTATTATATGCTATCTTATTATTGCTGTTAGCCGCCCCGAGTCTTCGGAGAAGGGCGGCATACAAATTAAATAAATAAAAAAACAAACAAACAAACAAACAATAAATAAATAAACAAACAAACAAATAAATAAATAAATAAATGAACGAACAAACAAACAAACAGACAGACAGACAGACAAACAAACAAACAAACAAACAAACAAACAAACAAACAAACAAACAAACAAACAAATAAATAAATAAATAAATAAATAAATAAATAAATAAATAAATAAATAAATAAATATGACAGCATGATTAAGGCCAAATATTTTAGATCTGGAATTGTGTGCAACAATTTTAAGATGAAGACTTTAAATTAGCATTTAATTTTCCTCCCCAAATTAAAAACCACTCTACCTACTGCTGAAAACATTCCTGTGAGAATTAGCAGTAAGTAAAGAGATGGGAGTAATTCAGGGCAAAGGATGGACTCACTGCAAACCTGGACCTTAGTTTTACAGACTACAGTGTCTCATTTTCAGTTTCCAGAGACTGGTTTCATTAATTGCTCAAAGGAATTTACAAACAAAAATGCTACCAAGGAAACAACTGAGAAATAGGGGGAAAAGGAAATGCAATGCAGAATAGGGAAAGAATATTGAGTTACCTATATTTCTATTTAATTGCTGCACAGCACTGGAAAAATCTAATCTCTATGTAAAAATAAGAGAAAGATACTACTGTGAAATTGTCAAGGTGTTGGATTATTGACTTGGAACATTTAGATTAAGGTCCATCTTCAGCTGCAGGAAGTCACAAAGTGATACTTTTTTTAAAAAAAATATTTTTATTGGTTTTGCACATAAGAATTACATAAACAAACATAAAACAGTGCACAGTGCATGTGCCCATCACCCGACTGACAATACCACCACCACCACCACCACCAATAGCGGGGGGTTCAAATATTTACTGATTTATATTCTTTTATTTCCTTAGCTCTACTTTGCATTTGTTATTATTAAAAGAGTGATTGGAGTTTATTTTTCACCTTTTCATCACAAATTCTACTCAGCATATAATCTTTCACCTTATTCCATCGTACCATCAGCTTCTCCAATTTACTTTCATCAAAGTTGTTTAGTCTTATTTCCATAATTTCAAAATGAATGTGATCCACCATGTACCAGTACCAATTCTGTAATGTCCATTTTATAGACTCTTTCCAACCCAATACCACTACCGCTTGAGCGCTTTCCAATGCTGCAGTTTTTATTTCTTTGAAGTCTCTTAATTCTCTTTGTTTGATTAATATTGCTATTTCTTTTGTAATTATCCACTTAATATTTAACATTTTATTTATTTCATTCTGCACTTCCTTCCAAAATTTCTGAACTTCAACACACTCCCAGAACATATGCATGAAGATTCCTTTCTTTTGGCAACCATGCCAGCAATTATCTTTTCCTCAGTGATACTGAGCTACTCTCTATTTCTCAACCTGGCCTACTTCATAGGAAAGGGGAAATGAGAGGAGGAAGTACTGTGTATGGTATCTTGACATATTGGAGGAAAAGCACGATATAAATCTAATGAACAGATATGCACGGTATATATGAATGAACAAATGAAAGTGTTTGATTGATTGTGTGGAGAAGGCAGCCTTACAATAATCCAGACCCAAGTTATTGTTGCCTACGGTAAGGGAACCAAATGCTTAAATTGAAACAATATGTGGTAGGTAAAGGAGCCCAGAATGTAATATCATAATTTACAGTTAATATCAGCTCAGGGCAAGAATGATAGTATGGTTGGCTTCCTATATTGCAATAGGTTATATTTTAGTTTAACTACAACTGACAGAAGAAGCCAGGTGACCTGATCCAGAATGCAGCAAAGGTTCTTTCAACTTGCTAGCTTGCCTGAAAGAGCAATTAGAGCAAGCCACATATTTTCTTCTATGCTGTAGCCATTAATTAAGAAACAGGGATCAAACTGACTGGCTCACATCCCAGAAAGAAAAGGTTGGAAGACACAGGTATGTATGTGGGCAGGCAGGTAGTTGGTTTCAATCCTATTAAGACTTAGAGAAAGAATGGCGATGGATTATTTTCTTTCCTTTGAAACATCTTTATATTATATATAAAGATGTTTTATGTTTGTTTAAGGAGATCGCTGACCATTTCAATAGCTACTTCTGTTCAGTTTTCTCAAAAGACACCTTACAAAATAATACTATAGAGGGATATAGCATTGCTTCCAGCTGTACGGTTTCAGCTCCAGTGATCTTAGAAGCCGATGTCTTAGAAGAACTTGAAAGATTAAAGATAAATAAGGCAATGGGTCCAGATGGCATCCACCCCAGAGTTCTTAAAGAACTCAGATCTGTCATTGCTACCCCCCTGACTGATTTGTTTAACCAATCCCTGTTAACAGGAGATGTTCCTGAGGATTGGAGAATGGCCAGTGTTGTGCCTATCCACAAGAAGGGCAGTAGAGAAGAAGCTGGTAACTACAGGCCAGTTAGCTTGACATCAATTGTAGTTAAAATGATGGAGACGCTACTCAAAAAGAGGATAAATCAGCATCTAAAAAACAATAACTTATTGGACCCAAATCAGCATGGCTTTACTGAAGGCAAATCGTGTCAGACTAATCTCATTGAGTTCTTTGACTATGTCACAAAGGTGTTGGATCAAGGTGGTGCCGTGGATATTGCCTATCTGGACTTCAGCAAAGCCTTTGATACGGTTCCACATAAAGAGCTGATAGATAAATTAGTGAAGATTGGAATTAATCCCTGGATAGTTCAGTGGATTTCAAGCTGGCTGAAGCATAGACATCAGAGAGTTATTGTTAATGGCGAGTATTCTGAGCAGAGACAGGTTACAAGCGGTGTGCCACAAGGGTCTGTTCTGGGTCCTATTCTTTTTAATATGTTTGTGAGTGACATAGGAGAAGGTTTGGTAGGGAAGGTTTGCCTATTTGCTGATGACTCTAAAGTGTGCAATAGGGTTGATATTCCTGGAGGGGTCTGTAATATGGTAAATGATTTAGCGTTACTAGATAAATGGTCAAAGCAATGGAAACTGCAGTTTAATGTTTCCAAATGTAAAATAATGCACTTGGGGAAAAGGAATCCTAAATCTGAGTATTGCATTGGCAGTTCTGTGATAGCAAAAACTTCAGAAGAGAAGGATTTAGGGGTAGTGATTTCTGACAGTCTTAAAATGGGTGAGCAGTGTGGTCGGGCGGTAGGAAAGGCAAGCAGGATGCTTGGCTGCATAGCTAGAGGTATAACAAGCAGGAAGAGGGAGATTGTGATCCCCTTATATAGAGCGCTGGTGAGACCACATTTGGAGTACTGTGTTCAGTTCTGGAGACCTCACCTACAAAAAGATATTGACAAAATTGAACGGGTCCAAAGACGGGCTACAAGAATGGTGGAAGGTCTTAAGTATAAAACGTATCAGGAAAGACTTAATGAACTCAATCTGTATAGTCTGGAAGACAGAAGGAAAAGGGGGGACATGATCGAAACATTTAAATATGTTAAAGGGTTAAATAGGGTTCAGGAGGGAAGTGTTTTTAACAGGAAAGTGAACACAAGAACAAGGGGACACAATCTGAAGTTAGTTGGGGGAAAGATCAAAGGCAACATGAGAAAATATTATTTTACTGAAAGAGTAGTAGATCCTTGGAACAAACTTCCAGCAGACGTGGTTGGTAAATCCACAGTAACCGAATTTAAACATGCCTGGGATAAACATATATCCATTGTAAGATAAAATACAGGAAATAGTAAAAGGGCAGACTAGATGGACCTTGGGGTCTTTTTCTGCCGTCAGTCTTCTATGTTTCTATGTTTCTATATGTTATATATATGTATAATATATCATGGTCTTTATGTCTATCGAGTTGGCCCATTAGAACCCAGGTGTCAAACTTGCCTCATCACATTGTCATCACATGACATTTTTTGACATTTTCATCAGTCAGGGTGCTGAGGTGGGCATGGCCTGTGGCCCGTGGCCTGTGGCGCACCTGCGTGTCCGTGCGTGATTTCGCTACCTGCCCAAGTAGCATAATCGCTCTTGTCTCCGCTAGCACTCAGAGGCACGAGGGAGAGCACACGTCACCATTCCACCTTGGCAGCCCACCTCTGGGACACCCTCACCCCACTCCGCGACTGAGGAAAATATCATGAAATATCATTTGATGGCAACATGACACCGCAAGTTTGACACCTGTACTCTAAACGTCAGCTTCCATGGTCATAAACACTGCGGCACTGCGTGTGTGCGTGCGGTGCAGCCACGTGGACGGAAGCGAACTGGTGGTGAGGTAAGTTGGAACCCACCCATGCCGAACATAGAAAAATGATTAGTATACCCAGATTTCTGGCATCAGCTTCAAATGTATTTGCCTAAAATGGCAAACTAGGAGCAGGGTTTATATTATCATATTTTATCAGAAGTCTTGAAGGCACTCTCTTTATAAGGTCATCCAGCTAATGTGAAATCTCTAACAATCGATAGATACTGACAACCTTGTTGGGGGTGGGAATGAGGGAAGTTTGGGGTGGATTTTCATCTAGTACCAGATGTTATTTAGAAACCATCCACCAAATAGAAAGTATTTTGGAGGGAAAAGTATCATAAACATGGACAAACCCATAATTCCTTTATAAGTTTCATTTCATGAGAGGAATGCTGAGAATATCTGAGGATAAAATAATTTAAACCATGAGATAGACTGGAAGATAAATTTTACATAAATATATAATTTGGTGAAATGTATTAAAATTAAACATAGAACTGGAAAGAAAGCCTCTAGGAAATCTAGCCTTAAGCAGTCAGAAATGGATAGTTCACAGCAGTAAGCTATTGCTAGTCTACCCTGCTGTGTATGAAAATTGTAATGTAGTTTACAATCAAGTAGAGTTTTCAAGAAAAGTATATTGACCCACATGCTGACACTGAAATATTTAAATTAACAAAACCATATCTTTGGAGTTCTTGTGGAAGAAATATTCAATATTTGTCTGCATGTCATTCACATACCTCCAACAGCTTTTGAAGGATAGGAAAAACACAACACAGCAAGGGTTTTACCTGCAATTCATAGACATATGCAAGACTTTAGGAGAATTTAATGATTTCAGCAATAAGAAAATTCCTTCATGGTGCACAGCCATCAAGTTTAGTAATACACCTCATTGGAAACTGTCTCTGGTTTTTTTTTAGTCAATCTGTATGGAAAATAGGGGAGGTATATTTCATTATTACAGCGTTTATGAAATCAGATGGAAGCTATGGAAGAAAAGTTGATGAAGAAGACAGGAAGAAAAGAGTTGCTTTATTTTACATTATTCGCTAGTTTATAGAGTAGCATGTTCATACCCAAAGATTAAAGGTAGCCAAATATCTCATATTAATCATAATTAGTGAATCTTAGTGAAGTTATTTTGGGGGAATGAAGAAGTTCCACTTCCGGAGGCATTCAATCATTATCTCATCATAGTTGCCTACTGATTTCCTACGAGAGTGGAAAATGGGAGGCAGTCACCAGTAGGTATATTAAGGCATAAGAGTAACAACATGGGCCTTCTGAATAGTGCTCAAGAGTCTCAACTATAGCAGAAGAAACAATCATGTGCTTTTACACCTTTTCTTGTGCTGAACTATTTTCCTCCAGTTTATTCAATAACTATAACTTTTTCTCATTCCAACTTTCTTCACACAATGTCTGCTTACTTGGGAGACATTAAGACCCAGGCATTACTCACATAAGACAATCCTTTTAGGGGCCAGGAATAGTGTGTCAGAAACTGATCCTTCTAATCTAATCAACATCATAGAAACATAGAAACATAGAAGTCTGACGGCAGAAAAAGACCTCCTGGTCCATCTAGTCTGCCCTTATACTATTTTCTGTATTTTATCTTAGGATGGATATATGTTTATCCCAGGCATGTTTAAATTCAGTTACTGTGGATTTATCTACCACGTCTGCTGGAAGTTTGTTCCAAGGATCTACTACTCTTTCAGTAAAATAATATTTTCTCATGTTGCTTTTGATCTTTCCCCCAACTAACTTCAGATTGTGTCCCCTTGTTCTTGTGTTCACTTTCCTATTAAAAACACTTCCCTCCTGGACCTTATTTAACCATTTAATATATTTAAATGTTTCGATAATGTCCCCCCTCATGTGAGGTACTAATTCTGTGGACCACTTCCGGCACCCATTCCGTAGGTTTGCCAACAAAATGATATGTCATTTTTCCAGTGCCATTGTAAATTTGAACTGTCACTAAACAAACAGAATTATTATTATTATTATTATTATTATTATTATTATTATTATTATTATTATTATTAATTAGATTTGTATGCCGCCCCCCTCCAAAGTTCCCAGAGGTACAAATTATGACCCTATTCCACCTATCATAACATTTTGGTTCTTTTCTTCTGCAACTCCATTTCTTCAATCAGTCACAGGAGATCTGTAAGGGAACTTGGAGACTTTTAGTCCAATATTATCAACCAAATTTTCTTATACAGACCAAATTTTTGAAATGGTGAAGCTGTTAACAAGAATGCAAGTTCTTAAATATTTCTATTTGTAAAAAGCAACATTCTCAATGCACCTTTGCAGGATTTAATTTTGGATTCACCATAAAATCTGGTCTAAATCTTTCTAATATGTCAGGTGCTGAGAGGATCATACAACAACTTTCCTATATCCATAAAGTGTGTGTGTGTGTGTATGTATGTATCTTATCTGATCAACTAACAATTGAGATACTGTGAAACAAGGAGATTAGAAAATAATCTCTCCTTTTGTTTGAAATCAAGATTGAGATGTGGATTGTTTAGTTACATATATAACATATGTAACCTATTTTTGCTGATAATGAAAAGCAAGGGAGACTACTATATATATATAGGTTACCCATTTGGCTAACAAGAATTCCTGCATTCACAAGGGTTTCCACTGTTGAAAATGTGTTTCCATATGAGAGAGAGACAGAGAGAGGGAGAGGGAGGAAGGGAGGGAGAAAGAGAGGGAGGGAGGAGAGAGATAGAGATAGAGATGATAAAATCATGTGTACATACAGCATAAGCTGAAAGTCTGATAGAACCAGTTACCGTTCCACTTATAAGTCAGAGGAACTAGCTGGCCAGTAATTGGAGAGCCTATTCTTTATACTAGGATCCAAAGAAATCAAAGAAGTAACAGATACAGAGAGAACAAAACAATATAGTAAGTACAGGTCTCTTGGCAAATACCATTTTGTTACATTTGCTATTAAGTGAACTGTTGCTAACTAAAAAATCATGTTTTTTTTAAAATGTCAGCTGTCTATACATTTCATGATATCCTTAAGTATTTTGAAATTTAATGGTGGTGTCAATATTAGGGGATTCTGGGTAGTATATACAATAAGAATGGAAGCATATGATGCTGTCCCGTCCCCTAAAGTACTTATTGCGCACTCATGCTGTTGCTAAAATCTTTGTTCTTTTATTATGCAATTTTTTAGAGTGGATAAAATGTTGAACTGACCTTGGAAAAACTAAGATGGATGATTTGGGATAGTAATACAATCTACCCTATTTCTACATTACCATTAGTTGTAATTTTATAGTAGGAATAAAATGAAGGGAGACCGTTTTATATTCAGCCTTGAATTTCCAAAGAAAAAGTTGACAAATGCAATGAGTAAAACACCTGAGGTGCTTTGGATAAGAAGCAATGGATGGAAACTATTCAAGGAGAGAAGCAACTTAGAACTAATGAAAAATTACCTTTTAAACTAGAACAATTAGAAAAACTATGTTGGAACAATTAATTAACTATGTTGGAACAATTAAAAACTATGTTGGAACAGTTAAAGAAGATGTTAGCATAACAAAAGCAAAATGTCATCCCTAACACCACAAACAAAGACTAGGAAAGCATGCCCCTTACTGCCTCTAACCAACCCAAAACCTACTCCCAACACAAAACCAATCTCAAATGCAAATTATTAAATGCCAGAAGTATAGCCAATATGATATCAGAATTCCTCCTCCTTCTTGACTCCTCAGTCTTTGATATTATTGTTTGTGAAACATGGCTCAATGCATCTTACTCAGAGTCCATTATTACAACAAGGAACTATCTTGTCTCTCATTATGACCGTGAATCCCACAGAGGAGGCGGAGTAGCTATATTCTACAAAAAATCTCTAAACCTAAAAAACATCAAAGTTGCACAGGATCTATTACTCCCTGAAACTATTGTCTGTGATCTTTCCCTAAATACCACAATTCGCTTCTTACTATGCTACAGAGCTCCGGAATATGACATCGCACACGCAAACAAATTATCAGAACTAGTAACGCGGGCTACCCAGTGCCCACACCCCATCATCTTCCTCAGAGACCTCAACCTACAACACATCTACTGGACATTATATGAATGTAGCACGTAACCAATCCACTCTACTATATATAACACTGTCACCAATTTGGGACTTGACCAACTAGTAACTAACAATACTAGAGTAGATAACTGTCTAGATCTCATCTTCTGCAACAGCAAAAGTACAATAATAGAACCTTTTTCCAACAGTGACCACAGCATGATAAATTTCAGTCTCAACCTAAGCCATACCGAGATCCACCCAAATGCGACACAGAAATTTAACTTCAAAAAAGCGAACTATGAACTCGTTGTTACCCATCTCTCAACATTAAACTGGCAAACTTTATTCACAAACTGCAACTCTACGGATAACCTCTATAACATATTCTTGCTCGAGATGAAAATAATCATCAGACTTTACATACCATTAACATCTACCTCAATCAAGAAAAATAACCTCCCCATCTCAATAATAAAATTACAAACTAAAAAAAAATCTGTCTGACAAAAAAGAACAAGTAACAAACTTCAAAAGCCGTTATAAAAGCATATGCAACCAAATAAAAGCAGAATGTCTCAACTACCACGGCATACAAGAGGAAAACCTCCTATGCTCCAAATACAATCGAGCCTTCTACAATTTTGTCAATAACAAACTCAAGGACTCTAGACCTATTCCACCTCTCAAAGGACCCAACAATAAAGAATGCCACAATGATTTATCCAAAGCTAACCTCCTGGACTCATTCTTTGGCTCTGTCTTTGTCAACAGCAATGACTCATCCCCCAAATTCATCTTTCACACCACAAACTCTCTCAATGACCTAACCCCAAAAAACCTCAGTGAAGACCAAGTTGAAAAAGCATTACGTGACCTTAAACCCTCTCTATCAGTTGGACCAGATGGCCTATGTGCATACTTCCTTAAAAAACCCTATCTTCTGCTATAGCTGAACCACTGAGCATAATCTTCAAAAACTTGTTCAGAACCAGCACAATTCCTAAGCTGTGGTCAAAAGCTATGATCATCCCCATCTTCAAAAAAGGAGACCTCTCTCTTGTCGATAACTACAGACCAATATCACTATGCTGCATCCCATGTAAAGTCATGGAATCAATTATAAATCAATCAGTTACTCTCCACCTAGAAACTAATAATCTGCTGTCTAACAACAATTTGGATTCAGAAAAAAACTATCCTGCAACCTACAGCTCCTCCACTGCAAAAACATATGAACAACTCATCTTGATCAAGGAAAATCTATAGATGCCATTTATATTGACTTCTGCAAAGACTTCGATTCAGTGGTCCACGACAAACTACTTCTAAAACTCAAATCCTATGGCATCTCAGGATCCCTCCACAGATGGATTACAGCATTCCTGTCAAACAGACAACAAGTGGTTAAAATAGGAAGCATCATATCTACCCCTGTCCCTGTTAAAAGCAGTGTCCCTCAAGGTAGTGTTCTGGGCCCAACGCTCTTCATTCTCTACATCAATGACCTTTGTGATCTCATCACAAGCAACTGTGTTCTCTTTGCAAATGATGTAAAACTCTTCAACACCACCACACAACTGCTCTCCAAAAAGATCTAGATTCTGTTTCTAATTGGTCTAACACATGGCAACTCCAAATCTCAACCAGCAAATGCTCTGTCCTTCACATCGGCAAAAAGAATCAAAACTCCAAATACAAACTGAATAAACAAATTATCATAGATAATCCCCACTCAGTCAAGGACCTTGGAGTACTAATAACTAAAGACTTAAGTGCCTAAGCCCATTGCAACAACATCGCCAAGAAGGCTTTAAGAGTTGTTAATCTAATCCTACATAGCTTCTGCTCTGGCAATCTCACACTACTTACCAGAACTTATAAAACGTTCGCCAGACCCATCCTAGAATATAGTTCATCTGTTTGGAACCCATACCGCATTTCTGACATTAATACCCTCGAAAATGTCCAGAGATACTTCACCAGAAGAGCTCTTAACTCCTCTACCCATACCAGAACACCCTACGAAACTAGACTTACTATCCTGGGTCTAGAAAGCTTAGAACTAGGATGCCTCAAACATGATCTAAGTATTGCCCACAAGATCATATGCTGCAAGATCATATGCCTGTCAAAGACTACTTCAGCTTCAACCACAATAACACAAGAGCCCACAACAGATACAAACTTAATATTAACTGCTCCAAACCTGACTGTAAAAAATACTCAATTACTTTAGTAATCGAGTTGTCGAAGCGTGGAATTCACTACCAGACTCTGTAGTATCATCCCCTAACCCCCAATACTTTACGCTTAGACTATCCACGGTTGACCTCACCAAGTTCCTAAGAGTTCAGTAAGGGGCGTATATAAGTGCACCAGAGTGCCTACCGTCCCCTGTCCTATTGTCTCTTATATATCTCATATATCTTCTCTTCTATACCTATATCTTTTCCTGCTATTCTCTCATAGTTATATTTTACTCCTTTATTTTCTCCTCTATTTCCCCTTTAATACATTCTATCTGATTATATCCTCTATAACCCTCATTGTGTATTATTGATGTTGGACAAAACAAACAAACAAACAAATAAATAAATAAATAAATAGCCATTTGTCTGAAGTGATGTAGGGTTTCCTGTCTACATCCAGGGGATTGGATTACAACCGTTATCACTCTGTGATTCTACATTCTAAAATTAGAGAACAAAAAAATAAATTAAGCAGGACTTGATATGACATTTTAAGAGAAAGATTATTTCAGAATAGGAAAGCAGCAAAAAAAAAAAAAGAATTCTGTATTACCAGAAGAAGGACTGTACAAGTTGACCAAACAAACCAAAAAACAAATCAAACGCACATAACTATGTATAAGGAAGGACTCCAGTAGAATTACAAAAATTACAATCACCCATAGTAGTTATGTAGAAATAGGGCACACTGTAAATTACTATCCCGAGTCATCCATCTTACTTTTTCTATAAGCATGAAATATACCAAATCATTTCATATGCATGAAATATATGAAAATTAAGAATGTCGCAAATTGAGAAATGAGCTTTAAGGATACGTATGGTATATGTAAGAAGTAACAGGCTAGACCAGACTAAAGTCCTAGTTTATAATTTTCTTCCTTGGTGAAACTCAAATACAACATATGATCTCAATAACACCAACCCTTGGCAACACATGAGCTCTACAACACTCTGTACTCACCCAGAAATGTTGATAATAGCATAATGATCAATCACATTTAGTCTTAAATACTTTAAAGTATGGAACGTATATAAAGTATTTATATACCTTTAAAGAATGTTTGGAGACTACAGTTAATCCAAAACGCAGCCGTGCGAGCCATCATGGGTCTTTCAAGGTGCAGTGAAGGCCTACCAAAATTTTTACTACCACACTGTGGGTGTGGCTTATGCAGGATGCCTTGCATTTTCTTTCAAATTTCAGTGCAAATTGGGTGCTCTGGGGTGGAGCTCCATTTTCGCTACCCCACTGCATTCCCGCCCCATCCAGGCAGCAGCCTACTCCCGCCCATGTGTCATTATTACTCTGCGAGCTGCATTGTCTACCGATTAGTCTCCAAACACAATTTAAAGTGTTGGCTATCACCTGTAAAGCCCTACATGGCTTAGGACCAATTTATGGGACCATCTACTGCCTCATATATCCCAGCAGCCACTCAGAGTCCACAGAGTCGGTCTTCTCCAGGTCCCATCAACCAAGCAATGTCGCCTGGTGGGACTTAGGGAGAGGGCCTTATCTGTGGCAGCTTTGGCCCTTTGGAATCAACTCCCCACCCCCCAGAGACTTGTGCAGCCCCCATCTTCCTGGCCTTTCATAAGGCTCTAAAAACACACCTCTGCCAGTGGGCCATTGAGCATTACCACCATCTCTGGCTGACAGTATGAGTAAATGAGTATAACTGGTTTCTTTTTAGTTGAATGGTCTTAACTCTTGGGGTTTTATATTAGATTTTATATTGGGTTTCTTACATTTTGTATTTTTGTAGTGATTTTATTCTGTAAGCTGCCTTGAGTCCACTGGAGAAGGGTGGTATAGAAATCTAAATAAATAAATAAATACTGCTTCACAGTGCTTTACAACCCTCTCTAAGCAGTTTACGGGATCAGCCTATTGCCCCCAAAAATCTGGGACAGATTTTACCCACCTCAGAAGGATGGAAGGGTGAGCCAACCTTGAACCTATCAAAATCAAACTGCAGAATTAACCTTCAATACTGCATTCTAATCTCTGCACCACCACTGTTCTGATAAAAGACATGACCTCTAACACTGGGAAAATATAGGGGGAGGTTATTTCTTTTTTTCCTCTCCATATACAGCCATCAATACAATATACCATCCATTTTCATTTACAATAAAAGGCAGTATCATGTTGGTAAGACATATATAGTCACAAACAATTCTAAACTCATGCTTATTTGATTTGGTATTCATCATTTTTCTGTGTTGTCAAGTCTAATTTTGTCATCGAGATAAACCAATTATCTTATATTTTAATTTAATCATTAGTATTCCTCCAAGTAGTTAATACAAACAAGGTCTCTAACATTTTAAATGCTAAGCCGTAGTGCTTCATTCCTCTTTATACATTTTTCTTAAAAACTAAAAACCCTTATATAACCTATCTATTATTAAAATCTAATATAACCTATCTATTATTAAAATCTAAAAAAAATAATAGCAAAAAGAAAAGTTCTTAGTTATGCTATATATGCTCATTCTTAGGACAAGAATCTAGAGAATAATGCTGAAAGTAGTAAAGAGGTAGAAATAAATAAGATTGGATATAATATAATAATGGTCATTTCCCATGGAACTTTAACGAATGAGACTAGGGTAAATTTTGCAAGTTTAACTATATCATCAAATTCAACTAATATTTTCATTTGAGAAATGGTGATTTATGTTGAGAAATAGTGGCATCCACTGGTAGAAACTAGTATAGCATTGTAGCTAAGAACTGAAGATATTGTATGCAATATTTATTTATACTACCTATAACATACCATAATTTAATTTAATTGTCTCTTAAATGAATCAAATTAAAAATAATCTTCTAAATGAACATTTTCTTTTTCCTAATTTCTTACAGGAGGAAAATGCAAACCATCTTTCTCTTGTTTTTTATTGCTGGAATCCTCGTTGACAATTCTTACCCACAAATTTCTATCCATTCTAACGAGAATAATTGTGACAATTACCAGTGTAAGCCTAACCCAAGAGATGCCCAGACACCGATGCAAGTATTAGTCAACAGTAATTCTTACTTTGCCTTCAAGCTCTTCAGGAAGGTCTCTTCCAGTGAAAGCCATCAAGGGGGCATAAGCAAGAACAATGTTGTCCTCTCTCCCTTATGCATCTCCTCTGCCTTTGCAATGCTGGCTTTGGGAGCAAGGGATAACACTTTAGATCAGATTTTGAAAGGACTTGATTTTAGAGCATCAGAGATCCAGGAGAGGATGATACACGAAGGCTTCTGTGAACTCATGCACATGCTAAATAACAGAAGAGTTGGACACCAGATGGAAATCGGGAAATGTCTCTTTGTGCAAAACCAGCTATATCCCGAAGAGCGGTTTTTATGTGGCCTCAAAAACCTCTATAGAGGAGACATCTTTTGGGAAAATTTTAAGAACTCTGCAGCAACTGAGCAGCACATCAACAGCTACATCAAAAGGAAAACCCATGGGAAGATTTCTAAGCTTGTCAATGAAATCAACCCCCATGACTGAAATTCTGCTAATTAGCTATATTTATATGAAAGGTAAAACAAATTAACACACTTTTTCCCCCACCCAGTCATAGCTGACCTCAGTTTCCTGTCACATATTATATTATGGTCCGGCCAGGTATTCAATGGAATTATGAAACTGAAGGCAGGGACTGCACACAAACAATCTCTGCCTCCAATATTCCTAGCACCACACTGGCAGTTTGCTAGATAAGAACCAAGAAGAAAGAATAATAATAATTGTATTCAAGTTGAAGTTCATTCTGTATGCAATTCTGCTTTGCCTTAACTGTTTGCTTTTTTTTAATTTGTTTTTTGCTTGCCAACACTTCCTCTTATTCAAACCTTTATTCTGCCAACTGATTTCTGCTCAGCAAGAATCTTATTCTGATATTACCTTGGTTTGTGTGAAATAGCCATTCAGGAGTTGATATCTATCTTTAGAAACTATAAATTTAAGCTACAGTGATCCCTCGAGTTTCGCGATCTCGATCTTCGCGAAAAGCTATATCACGATTTTTCCACCCGATGATGTCACTCTCTTCCTTCCTTTCTCATCTTTCTTTTTCTCTCTCTTTCTCTGTCTTGCTTCTTCCTCTCTCACACTCTCTTCCTCCCTCTCTCATCTCTTTCTTTCCTTCTCTCTCTTTCTCTATCTCTCCCCCTCTTGCTGGCGGGCGGCGGGCGGCGGGCGGGCGAGCGGGGGCATCAGCGAGGAGCCGGGGTTTCCCCTTTGCGTGGGCGGCTGGGAAACCCCGATCTTCGTCTGCTCGCTGCTGCTGCGCCGAGCAGATCAGCTGCTGGGCGGCCGAAGGAACCTTCCCTGGGTCTTCCCCCTCTTGCTGGCGGGCGGGCGAGCGGTGGGCATCAGCGAGGAGCCGGGGTTTCCCCTTTGCGTGGGCAGCCGGGAAGACCCAGGGAAGGTTCCTTCGGCCGCCCAGCAGCTGATCTGCTCGGTAGTGCAGCAGCAGCGAGGAGCCGAATCGGGTTTCCCCTTTGCGTGGGCGGTGGGGAACGCAAACTCCACCATCTACGCATGCGTGGCCATAGAAAAAAAGGGCGCGCATGCGCAGATGGTGTTTTTACTTCCGCAACCCTACATCGCGAAAAATCGATTATCGCGAGGGGTCTTGGAATGGAACCCTCGCGATAATAGAGGGATCACTGTATTTAGTTAGCCTCCCTGCTTCACAGCTTATCTCCATCACTGCCTCTATCACCACTGTAATCTTTCCTACTCCCCACATCATTGATGCTCCGGTGCTCTCATTGCCACAGTTCCGACACCCTCATTCACCAGTGCTTCATCCTGCCCTGGAATGGCAAACCCCAGACTTCAGGGTTTGACAGTAGTCTTTTTGCAATTGACAGATGGTGATTTTGTTAATGCTGATAGGATTCAAGTGGTGCTCCAATTGTTTTGGGGACCACACTCAAGGCGCATATCTTTGCTTTTTAAAAACATAGTCATTTTACTCTTATTTGCAAATCTTTATGATTTTCTTCAGTTCTTTCTTTTCTCTTCTGCTGGCTTTGTGTATTGTTGTTTTTTTTTTTAAATATAATTTTTATTGATTTTTATAGGTTTACAAAAAACAAACATATAACAGTGCACAGTGCTTGTGCCCATCACCAAACAACACACACACACCGTCACCCCCACCACCCCTACAGGAGGATTCAAAGAGGTTTAACTTGTTTATCTATCTATTAATCCTTGGCTCTATCTTGAGCAAATTGGCTTTGTGTATTGTCACATCTACTGTTCAGAATTTTTTGCATTTCCTATTGACATTTATTAAGTCTGGGTGTTATATGGCAGGTGTTTTCCTGTCTGAATTATAGTCACCCAGTTCTTGCTTGTAGGTAGTCAAGTGATATTTCCTGCAGATATTTCCCAGTCATGCCATTGTTTGTAGTCAGTCTGTGTTATTTTCTTGCAATAGCTAAGCAGGTGATTTGTTGTATTCAGTTTCTTTGCAGAGGCAGCAATGGCAGTCTGTTGCTCCTTCACAATTCTGATTGTATTTGTATTTATTTTTAGGGGCTTGGTCTTATATAGACAGAATTAGCCCCTCTGTCTGTTTCTTCAACTTTTCAGCTCTTAGCCATTGCCAGATCTTACTGTTATCTGCTTACCTGGCAGATTTCTTGTGTTCTGGCTATGGAATACAGTCTTGCTGTTTTTATTTGTTCTTTCTATTTATATTATGTCTTTATTGTTTTTATAAATAATCCAAGATGGCAAATGTATCCAGTACACCTTCCTTTTCCTATTTTCCTCACAAAAAGAAGTGAGATGAGTTGGGTTGAGAGAGTGTGTTTGGCTCAAGCTCACCCAGCTGCTTTTCATGGCTATGATGGAACTAGAGCTCACAGTCTCTGACTTTCTGGCAGCTAGGCTGATGCTTTAGTCATTACACTAGAAACATAGAAACATAGAAGACTGACGGCAGAAAAATACCTCATGGTCCATCTAATCTGCCCTTATACTATTTCCTGTATTTTATCTTACAATGTATATATGTTTATCCCTTGTAAGATAAAATACAGGAAATAGTATAAGGGCAGACTAGATGGACCATGAGGTCTTTTTCTGCTGTCAGTCTTCTATGTTTCTATATTTCTAGTGTAAACTAAACTGGCTTTTTTGTATTCTTCATTTGATTTTTCTTGTAAGCCAGGCTGGTCTCCTGAGTATTCACTAAGCCTTCATGGTGTACTAGTTTCAGTACACCTTCTTCCCTGTTCTTCAGGTGTACTTTTTTTTTCTTGTTGGACTGTCTAATATAATTGCAACACCTATTTTCTTAATAAGTAGAGTTTGCCAACATTGTGGTGTGGATGAAGAGCATGATTCATTGTCATTATTTTTTGTTTGTTTTTCTACCCAGAGCTTTTAGTTATGTTTGAATCAAGTCCATTATTCCAGCTGTGTATCTAATGCCTGAATTGCCCAAATGTTAATTTCCTTCATGGTATTCACACCAATGAACGTGGACTTGGTTTTAAGAGCCTCGGGGTTGCAGTGGCTAGAACGCAGTACTGCAAGCTACTTCTACTGATCACTGGCTGCCAGTAGTTTGGCAGATCAAATCTCAGTAGGTTCAAGGTTGACTCATCCTTCCATCCTTCCAAGGTTGGTAAAATGAGGACCCAGATTGTTGGGGGAAATATGCTTACAATCTGTAAACCACTTAGAGAGGGCTGTAAAGCACTGTGAAGCGGTATATAAATCTAAATGTTATTGCTATTTAAGATCTTGTTTACTCACCTGATTTATTCACCTCCAACCTCTTGACTTCAGTGTGCTTGAGTTTGTCAATTGATGGATACACAAGAATCCAGATTCCATAGGGCAGTGATGATGAACCTATGGCACTGGTGCCATAGGTGGCATGTGAGCTTTTGCCCCAGCTCAACTCCAATGTGTGTGCCGACTAGTTGATCATTTGCTCGCACAGAGGCTCTCAGGGAGGGTGTTTTTGGCTTCCAGAGAGCCTCCAGGGGATGGGGGAGGGCGTTTTTACTCTTCCCTGGCTCCAGGGAAGCCTTTGGAGCATGGGGAAGGTGAACTACGAGCCTACTAGGTCCACCAGAAGTTGGGAAACAGGTTGTTTCCAGCCTCCAGGGGGCCTCCGGGGGGTGGGGAAGGCTGTTTTTGTTCTCCCAAGGCATTGAATTATGAGTGTGGGCAGTCGTGCATGTGTGATAGAGTGCGCACATGCTCTTTCAATACCCAAGGAAAAAATGGTCCGGCATCACTGCCATAGGGCACTTTAAATCATTCAGTATTCACTGTTTCCCCCCTGTTGATGGTAAAGAGAGCACATTTATCTGCTGAAGAACATTGCAATATCTTGGTTATATACACAGTATATTGAGTATTGAGCAGTATACTTGGGACGTTGGTTGGGATAAGAGGATGACTGATGCAAAATCATCAATCCAGCTTTCATGCCTAAGGGAGGCCTAAAACTCATTATCTTCTGGCTTCTAGACCAGCCTCTTTACCACTGCACTAAAATGGCACAAATGTAGGAAGAGCTACCTTAAATCTAACACCAGCACAGGGAACATTTATTGCTATGAGTTGTTTTTATAATGCATTTTCATGAAGGAATAAAAAAATGTCCTTATACATAAGAAACTCTTTCTTCTTGCTAGCTTTCTATATAAAGTGACATTTTTTTCAATTGGGTGGATGTAGTATGCATAAAAATTATTGAATTATGGTATTCCCATCCTGCTGCAGCCTGAAATGGCAAAATCCCATTTTGAGTTTTGAACTTAACTTGACTTAACTTGACTGTAACTTGGTTGCTTATATCCTTAAGGTTTTTATTAATATTGTTTCTTCATTTATTTATTCAATTTTTATGCTGCCCTTCTCCTTAGACTCAGGGCGGCTTACAACATGTTAGCAAAAGCACTTTTTAACAGAGCCAGCATATTGCCCCCGCAATCCGGGTCCTCATTTTACCCACCTCAGAAGGATAGAAGGCTGAGTCAACCTTGAGCTGGTGATGAGATTTGAACCGCTGACCTTCAGATCTCCAGTCAGCTTCAGTGGCCTGCAGTACAGCACTCTACCTGCTGCACCACCCCGGCTCTTTGCTTATTTGACTCCTATGACAATAATTAAGTGTTGTACCTCATGATTCTTGACAAATGCATATTTTCTTTTATGTACACTGAGAGCATATGCACCAAAGACAAGTTCCTTGTGTGTTCAATCACACTTGGCCAATAAATAATTGTATTGTATTTTATTCTTAAACTTAGATTTATTTTTTAAAATTGAAGTTCTTTTTTAAAAAATTAATTTTATTTATTTGAAGTTCTAATTGACTGATAATCTTGTATCTTGAGGTGCTACAAAATCAGAAGATCTCTTTATAGGCATGGCAGTTTTCATTTTGCTTTATAATAGCATGATAAATGAATCAAAATCTCAGTTAAAAAAAGTCCTTACAGAGATGTCTGGATAGAGGATGGGGTTGCACAAGATGGATGCACTCTTGTTTATGCCTCCCTTTTGATAGTCATTTTAACATTCATATTACCTCTGATATTCTTTCAGTTCTTTCCCTTGAAGGAGGGAAGTTATATTCACAGTCATTGAAATAGACAATTCTTTCAAAAGATTGTGCTTTATCACAATCCAGACATCCCCATCTATTTCAGAATCAGCCCTACAAGGGTTGAATAAGCATCCAAGTCCTCTGCTCTGAGTCCTCGGAGAGGGGCGGCATACAAATCTAATAAATTATTATTATTATGTCAATACAACACAGCAAACGAGATCACTATGCTGGATTTTGTATTTCATCACCAGTCGGGCGCTTCCCAAGCATCTAGGACTGCGTGATGTAGCAGAGAATTATGTTTGCCGATCCCAGTAAAATGGCCTTTTGCAATTGACAGATGGAGATTTTGTCAATTCCAATGGTTTTCAAATGTTCACTAAGATCCTTTGGCACTGCGCCCAGCGTGCCAAGTACCACTGGGACCACTTTCACTGGCTTATGCCAGAGTCGTTGGAGCTCGATTTTTAGATCTTCGTATTTCACTAATTTCTCTAGCTGCTTCTCCTCAATTCTGCTGTCCCCTGGGATTGCGATGTAGAAGATCCGTACTTCCTTTTTCTCCACAATCAGGATGTCTGGGATGTTATGCTTCAGAATTCGTTCAGTCTGAAGTCGGAAGTCCCACAGTAGTTTTGCTTGCTCATTTTCTTTTTTTCTTTTTTTAAATATAATTTTTTATTGATTTTTTATTCATTTTCGACCACTTTTTCGGGCTTATGATCCCACCAGTTCTTTGCCACTGGTAAATGGTAGTTCCGGCACAAGTTCCAGTGGATCATTTGTGCCACAGCATCATGTCTATGCTTATAGTCAGTCTGTGCAATCTTTTTGCAGCAGCTGAATATTATTATTATTATTATTATCATCATCATCCAAGGCTGTATTTTCCTGGCACATAGAATCTCCCCAGTCAGTAAACACCAAATTAAGATTCCCTCCCTCTCTTCCATAATTTATCACACCAATTTCTCTTAACTCCCCAATTGTATGGCCCACAGTTCAAAATTGCTTACTAATATACTGTATATCTTCTTTTCTCAGTTAAATGGAAGAAGCCTTTTAATCCAAAGTACACAAAGGAGGACAACTTCTACGTGAATTCTTACACAGTTGTGAAAGTGCCAATGATGTTCCAAAGTGGCATGTTTGAAATTGGACGTGATGATGAGAAATTTTGTACGATTTTAAAAATGCCCTATGAAGGTGACACTGTGGCATATTTTATCCTGCCTGACAAAGGACAGCTTGAAAGGGTAGCCAGCAGCTTGTCATGTAAAGTTTTACAGAAATGGAAAAGTAGACTTTCAAACAGGTAAGAAAGATAGATTAAGCACAACAATAGTGGGATGAGCTTCTGAAAGAAAGAATATCTTTAGATATACAATCTGTGTCCCTCCAGACTGTTTGCCCACTAATGATAGATCCTGGAAGTCATTCAGCAACATGTGAAGGGACACAAATTTCCTACCTACATAGTGAGAGAAAGATCTACTGGAGGAGGTGGGGGAGAGAAGTCAAAGTAAACACAATGTCAGACCACATGAAACCAAACCAAAACAATGATTGGCATAAGCCAACTGAAGACTAATTACCAGCCAGTTGCTTCTTATGAGCAAGGCTTCAAACTAAAAGTTATATTACTGAGTTCAGCACTTATAATTCATGTAACTGCTGAAGTTAGAATAATTGGGGTACCTGTTCTTTTGGGCTGGTGATTAGAATAGAATAGAATAGAATTTTATTGGCCAAGTGTAATTGGACACACAAGGAATTTGTCTTGGTGCATATGCTCTCAGTATACATAAAATAAAATATACATTTGAAGTTCTGAAAATGTTTTGGGCAAGTTGTCAAAAGGGCTGCCACTGAACGTTTTTCCCATTCTTAATACAGTACATTTGTCTGTTATTTATAAATCAAATATAATATATCAAATATATGTAAGGTTTAAAAAAGCAATTTATTGAAGAAGCAAGATAAGAAAATATTATCTATTTTCTGCTCCACCCTTTATTTAAAAAACAGAGGCCCAATAATTAAATAACACAAACAAATAAACTTGTCTAAAAATCTGACAGAACTAAAGACATCCAAAGTGTGTGGATATGTGGGAATGACTTTGTCAGACTGCAGAAAGACCTACAGCCTAGGCAAGCCTTTCTATTCAATAAGCTTATTTAACTTTTTATTCCTTCCTCCCTCCCTCCCTCCATTCATTTATTTATCAAGCATGTACAAGGTAGTAGATATCGGTATAAACATAAACATTAGAAAAGTAGGTGCATTGCTTGTGGCAATATATTTTTAAAAGCTATTTATAAATGTACTAGGAAGTCCCAAAAGCTTTCTGTTCACCATATTATCAAATCTGAATTTTACAGAAGGTCCTGTGAAGGTAGCATTTTTAATAAGAAAAAATTGCAGCCAGCACCTCTTCTTAAATAACAGTGATGATGATGATGATAGTATATTTTAAGTAGCTACACTGAATACTAATTTGAACTGGGAGGTGGTCACAATAGGCATTAACTCCAACAGAAAAGCAGCTATCCATAAATAAAGGATGAACTTGTCAACTTGCAGGATTCCTAAGTAAGGCAGGAACAAATCAAATGGGTTTTCTGAAATGCCACAGAAATTGAGCTTGTAGATATTTGTCCAGTGTTGTTCACAGATACTCTTTAGTAGATGTGGTCATAGGGAGAGAAAATAGGGAGAGAAAAATCATCAAATGAAAATATTCACAAATGGGCCAGGACAAAGATTTTAGTTTAGTAGTTCAAAAGTTTGATAATCATCTAACTCTAGCCTAATCTTGTGAAAGTCCATTCCACCTTTTTTTTTAATCAGATAAGCCAAGTTTGCATTCTTAATGTAATTCAGAAATCTTTCTTCAACAGCTCTATAGATGTATACATACCAAAATGCCTGGTGAGTGGAGAGATTAAGCTGAAGAATATAATGAACTCTCTGGGTGTGACTGATGTATTCACTGACAAAGCAGATTTGTCCGGAGTCACAGGACAGCCCCAGCACAGGCTCTCAGAGGTAAGATACAAGTTTTCACCTTTCCTGTAAGAGGCATTAGATAGGTATGCCTTCTTCAACATTTAGCATAGACTATGTGTAGACTTGCATTGCTAATTTATATCAATTGAAACATGATAACTGCTCAAACTCATTTTGGGATTGTGGTAAAAGTGACAGTATTTCCTGTTAAGAACAATCATCTGTGTTTTTTTATTTGACTACTATAAGTCTAGAAATAAGTTTGTGGTGTGCAAATATTTTATTATAATCTATTTCGAACTGCATAAGTGGTATTTTATGTTTAATGCATTTTCAAAAAGTATACATCACTTTTCAGTATAGAGAAATGATGCATAAATATGTTCAGGAAATACATAATTTTCAAGGGACAATTATAGTTTGGACTCTATGTTCTATAGAAACTAATTCTACTCATGAAGTGTACCCACTCTCTGCTTTACTTTTCCTATGAAGTCCTGCTTCTTCTAAATATCGTCTCTGAAAGACTGAAGATAATTCAACATCTCTTTTGGTTATGAAAGAAAACAAGAATCTGGTGTTTCCACAATTGAAAAGGGGTTTTCTTAGACCTTCCCCATTCATTCGTCTTCTTTAAAATAGCTTTAGAATTCTGGAAATAGAAATTTAAAGTAGATTTATATTCATCTAAAAAGAAAACAATATGATCTTTCTCTCCCTATATTTTTTTTCTCTAGGCCATTCATAAAGCTGTGATAATGATTGATGAGAAAGGAACAGAAGCTTCAGCTGCCACCTCCATGGACATGGTGTCCCTGTCTAAACCTGTTGCAATCTGTTTGAACAGACCATTCATAGTAATAATTGAGGAACAAAAGACTCAAAGTTTAATATTTATGGCAAAAATTTTAAATGCTTCTGAGAAATAGGTACTTGACTATTAATGCCACATATTAAACAGCAATAGCAATAGCACTTAACTTTATATACCACTTCACAGTGCTGTGCTGCAGTTTGTAGTGATCCAGCCAGCACATAAGCAAATAATTCAGGATTCATTATATATAAGAAACTTTTTTATATAAAAAAAATATAAAACATGATGCATGTATACATGCATCCAACCCTTGCAACGTGGTAGAGAGAAGAAATAATAGCAAGTACACTCAAGTAACTTCAAACAAACACTCACAGCACAGAACAATTAAGCTGCCCCCTCGAATGCTTCCCCCTTTGAATCGCTGGCACTACGGGCCTGCAATTGCCCTGAAGCTGCCAGAAACTGTGAAAAAAGCCGACACAGCTACGGAGAAATCGAAAGATGCTCAGCACTGATGTGGTGTCAAAACTGGAAGTCCAGAACAATTAAGCTAAGCCATGCCCAGGCTCTAAGCCTGCTCACACAACAAAAGCCTGTGTCTCAGTCACCAAACTGAGCTAGCTTGTTGCTATGGTTATTCCAGTTTATAAAATTTTATATACGGACACTCCTCCATTTATGACTGAATTAGACATAAAACCAAATAACTTAATATTCTTCCAGAGGTGGGATTCTACCAGTTCTAACAGCTTCTCTAGAACAGGTTGTTAACTTTCTAAATAGTTCCGCAAACTTTTTATTAGAAGAAATCTCCTTTTGTTTTTTGCCACTTTACAGGGTTAATCCAGTAAGAAATTACAGCAGTGATGGCGAACCTTTTTTCCCTTGGGTGCTGAAAAAGTGTGTGTGCGTGCTATCGCGCATGTGCGAGTGCCCACACCAATAATTCAATGCCTGGGAAGGGTGAAAACAGCGTCCCATGCTCCTGGAGGCCCTCTGGAGGCTAGAAACAGCCTGTTTCCCAACTTTTGGTGGGGTCAGTAGGCTTGTGTTTTCTCTCCCCAGGTTCCAAAGGCTTCCCTGAAGCTGGGGGAGGGTAAAAATACCCTCCCCCATCCCCTGGACATTCTCTGGAAGTCAAAAATGCCCTCCCAGAGCCTATGTGCAAGCCAAAAATAATCTGGCTGACACACACATGCACATTGGAGCTGAGCTAGGGCAATTGCTCATGTGCTAGCAGATATGGCTCCACGTGCCACCTATGGCACCAATGCCATAGGTTCGCCATCACTGAATTACAACATTCTGGTATTGATTCTCTAGCCTAATCTTTATTGCCCTGCTTACAGAAACTGCCTCTTTCTTAATCCTTATTAAATTCTTGGCAGTATGCCTAGGCTTACTGTTTTGGGAGGAGTTTTTTTTCTTTGCTGGTACTTTTTTTTTCTTTGCTTGACTTTCCTAGAGGGGAAGGGTTGTTTTAAGTTTTTTTTTACTGCTATTGGAAGGAAATACTCCCCTATTGGTGTTCTTTTGGCACAGATCTGCCAGAAAGAAGTTTTTAATGACAAGGAACCAAGATGAATGGCATTCAGCAAGGTTTCTTGACTAGCTAGAAAGATTGACATTTGCATACCCTTTACATACTCTTTCTGACTTTTGGTCTAAAACTGGTTTTTGGTGAAGTTTAATTCTGTGCATGGTGGTGTTTAATCCTATGTTTATTGATGGGATAATTTTCCCTGTTCAGCTTTTTTTGGAAACAAAAAATGTTAATCTCTGTTCCTGAAAAGAATCAATTTCAGAAATCTGGCTAGTTCCTGTGTATATTTGTTCTGGTATTCGGCTTAACAAGCAACAGCTACAGTATTTGCTCCTTTGCTTCATTCTAATTAGGCTTATCACAAGTGCTTTTTCTATCTGGGGAGGGGGTGTTCCTTCACTGCTTTAGTGGTTCTTGGCACTGTTCTTTTGGGGTGTACTTCCAAGAGGCAGGATGCAAGCTTGGCACTTATATTTTACTGCATTTCTTGGGGGCATGTGTTCTTTCTTTAAAACTGGACAATTTCCTTAGGATATGTTATGAGGTGAGTGAGACCAGCTGGTACCTTAAAGTGGTACAAATGGATCTAATAATTGCTTCTCCTGGGTGTACTCTTTCTGGAGAGCTTAAGTGACCTCTCTTCTAAAGGTTTTCACTTTATGAGCAAGAGTTGGCTGCTGATAGTTATCATTGCCTTTTAAAAATTTTAATTCATCAAGGTGCTGTGACATTCTGCCTGATTTGTAACTGCAGTTACAAATCTCTCCAACAGTTGTTCAATTTTCCTTCATTGACCGAAAACATAACCAATTCTCTTAGCTTTTTGTATCTCTACACCAAAATAGTTTTGTATTTCAGCCAACTCTTTCAATTCAATTTTTTCTTTAACAGATTTGCAAATTATTTTACTGTGACAAATCTTTTGCAATGAAACAAAAATCATCCTATGCTAATATTTGAAAATCCTCACCTTGTAACTTTCCATCAGCCTTGCAACTCTTGAACCCAATTAACTGCAATGCCTTATCTAAACAGATATGGTAATAAACAGGTTTAGATAAACCTGTTTATCTAAACAGGTCTGGTAATGAAGTGCTGCCGTGCACATGTACCAGCAGCAATGGGGTCTGCTTGCGTGGCCAGTGCAAAAAATGGTGGCAACAGAGACAATAGGACTTCAGGCCTCTTTTTTTTGAACTTAAGAACTTAATTCATTCTGTGAGGAGATTCTTAAGTAGAAAAGTTTGTAAGTAGAAGCAATTTTCCCCATAGGAATCAATGTAAAAGCAAATAATGTGTGCAAACCCATTAGGAAAGAAATAAAAGCTCAGAATTTGGGTGGGAGGAGGGGAAGGAAGAAGAAGAGGACAGTCGTTGCCCAGAGTGAAGGACAGTCGTTGCCCATTTCTTTTCTCTGGGCGCTGGCAGAGGTTTATTCCCTCTCCAAACGCTCAGAGAAAGGAAAATGCTTTGTTTGCTCTGGACTGCCAAAGCCTCCTTAAGTGCCACTGAAAGGCTCCTCTGGCAGCCCAGAAAAGCCTGAGCTTGCCGGAATTTCCTGGGAATTTTTCCCCGGGCTCAGGTTCTTAAGTAGAAAATGGTTCTTAAGAAGAGGCAAAAAAATCTTGAACACCCAGTTCTTAGCTAGGAAAGTTCTTAAGTAGAGGTACAATGGATTCCATCATCAATTTCTTGTTACTGATTAGTCTTCAAGTCTGTTGCTATCAATTCTCAGAATATCCTAATCACAACCATAAAGATAAAAATCCACACAAACATCACAAATTTCCTTTGGCAGAAGAATGGCAGAAGTATCTAAACTATCATAAGATAATTTCCAATAATTCTGAATTTGCATTCAGATTCTACCCATAAATTGCTTCAGATGCAGCTGCCAAAAATATTTTCTTCTCTCCCTTCAGCATCTCAACAGCTTCTGCATTGTTGACATTAGGTGCCAAATTAGAAACTGTAGGTTATTATCAATTATTACAATGATATGCACACATATATTGTGAATAAAGCATTTCATTATTGTGAATTATTTAAAGCATAAAAATTATACCCTCTATGAATCTAGGCAAAAAGTTGCATACTCTAATTAAAAGGTCAAACCAATCATGATTGGATTAAGAACCTACGTGCCTAGTTAAAGCAACTCACCTCTTCTTGATCAGTTTATAATTATTTGGGGTTATGTTGATTTAGGTAATTGAAATCCTCCTGTTCCTCTAGGGCAAAACTAATTAAGATGCTCTTCTGTTTATTTAGCTAGCTTTGTACCCAGACTGGATTTGTCTGTATGCTATATGTCACATATTAACTATTTACATTGTAACTAGGTTAAATTAAGAATTAATGTTTTATATTTGTACACACAAGAAACTGGTTATAAGAATAAACTTGCAAGTCCAGAGAATCATAGCACAGCATGATCCCAGAGAGAGAGAGAGAGAGAGAGAGAGAGAGAGAGAGAGGAGAGAGAGAGAGAGAGAGAGAGAGAGAGAGAGAGAGAGAGAGAGAGAGATGGCTTCTCAACATGAGACAGCTCTGCTCAGCCCAGAGAGATATTTCCAACATGATCAAAGCATTCTAAAAACATAGAAACACAGAAGATTGACGGCAGAAAAAGACCTCATGGTCAATCTAGTCTGCCCTTATACTGCTTCCTGTATTTTATCTTAGGATGTACTGTATATATGTTTATCCCAGGCATGTTTAAATTCAGTTACTGTGGATTTACCAACCACGTCTGCTGGAAGTTTGTTCCAAGCATCTACTACTCTTTTAGTAAAATAATATTTTCTCACGTTGCTTCTGATCTTTCCCCCAACTAACCTCAAATTGTGCCCCCTTGTTCTTGTGTTCACTTTCCTATTAAAAACATTTCCCTCCTGAACCTTATTTAACCCTTTAACATATTTAAATGTTTCGATCATGTCCCCCCTTTTCCTTCTGTCTTCCAGACTATACAGATTGAGTTTATTAAGTCTTTCCTGATACGTTTTATGCTTGAGACCTTCCACCAGTTTTGTAGCCCGTCTTTGGACCCGTTCAATTTTATCAATACCTTTTTGTAGGTGAGGTCTCCAGAACTGAACACAGTATTCCAAATGTGGTCTCACCAGGTGGAGCGACGCAAATTCGGAGGCTGGCAATGCAATGGTGATTTTTCCGGGCTCCTTGCCGCTACCCCCCGCCCGCCCGATTCGCCCCGCTCACCGGCTTTCTTGGGGCAGCGCTGGCGGCAATGGCAAACCTCCCTCCTTCCCTTCTCTCCTTCCTCTCACCGGCTTTCTTGGGGCAGCGCTGGCGGCAATGGCAAACCTCCCTCCTTCCCTTCTCTCCTTCCTCTCACCGGCTTTCTTGGGGCAGCGCTGGCGGCAATGGCAAACCTCCCTCCTTCCCTTCTCTCCTTCCTCTCACCGGCTTTCTTGGGGCAGCGCTGGCGGCAATGGCAAACCTCCCTCCTTCCCTTCTCTCCTTCCTCTCACCGGCTTTCTTGGGGCAGCGCTGGCGGCAATGGCAAACCTCCCTCCTTCCCTTCTCTCCTTCCTCTCACCGGCTTTCTTGGGGCAGTGCTGGTGGCAATGGCAAACCTCCCTCCCTCCCTCCTTCTCTTCTCTCCCTCCCTCCTTCCCTCCTTCTCTCCCTCCCTCCCTCTCTTCTCTCCCTCCCTCCTTCCCTCCTTCCCTCCTTCCCTCCCTCCTTCCCTCCTTCCCTGCTCCTTCCTTAAAAAACACTTAAATACAGTATCTAATGACAGAATAAAAAACCCCAGCCCTTACCTGCGTTTCCCTCATCTGCATCGCCTTCTTCTGTGTCTTCAAGACGGTTGTACAATTGTTGTGCCTTGGTTCTGATAGTGTTGGTATCCAAAGCAATGCTCTTTTTGCGGCAGTCTTGTACCCACAGGGACAAAGCAGCTTCCATCTTCATGAGCCGTTTGTTTCTAGGCGTCACCATTCTTTTTGCAGCCTTGTTGAAGGCCATCAGAGAACTTTGCCTTATCTTTTTCTCGTCGTCACGAATGGTTCGCACACTCGATTCGTTGATCCCATACTGCCGACCAACATCTGCATAAGAGCGTCCCCCTTTCAGCATGTCCAAAATGTCAATTTTCTCTTTAATTGTGAGTATCCTCCTGGTCTTTTTAGCGTCGCCGCCAGCACTCCGTGCACAACGTTTAGGAGGCATCTTGCAACAAGTCTGAACAAGTTCCAAAAGTTCAGTTGCAAAGCTTTTTTTTGCGTTTGCAACGATTGGTCGAGATTTTGGCCAATCAGCAATCAGCATGACGTCATCGGGCGGGAAAAACCGTGGTATAGCAAAAAAAACGCGACCTTATTTTTTAATTAATATTTTTTGAAAAACCGCGTTGCAGCGTTTCGCGCTAATCGAGAACGCGTAAATCGAGGGACCACTGTATTCTAAATGTGGTCTCACCAGCGCTCTATACAGTGGGACCACAATCTCCCTCTTCCTGCTTGTTATACCTCTAGCTATGCAGCCAAGCATTCTACTTGCTCCCCCACCCCACCCTTCCAATTCTAACTTTTTAAAGTTTTTAGAAGCTTGAATATCGTTTTCCTGTTACTTACCTGCCTCTGTTTATTTCTTTATCTGAAAATTATATGTGAACTTTGCATAATACACTTCCAAACATAGATTTAACTGTTAGAAATATAATGTACATTGCACTGACTTCTAGATTCTAGATACCCACCATCATATCCACTCCACCCTTTCAGCCCTCAGACAAACACAAGCTGTCTTTTTAAAATAAATTCACTTCCTGTCTCAAGATTTGGTAGGGAAGCGTTTGGTAGGGAAGTGTTTGGTAGGGAAGGTTTGCCTATTTGCCGATGACTCTAAAGTGTGCAATAGGGTTGATATTCCTGGAGGGGTCTGTAATATGGTAAATGATTTAGCTTTACTAGATAAATGGTCAAAGCAATGGAAACTGCAGTTTAATGTTTACAAATGTAAAATAATGCACTTGGGGAAAAGGAATCCTCAATCTGAGTATAGCATTGGCAGTTCCGTGTTAGCAAAAACTTCAGAAGAGAAGGATTTAGGGGTAGTGATTTCTGACAGTCTCAAAATGGGTGACCAGTGTGGTCAAATGGTACAAAAAGCAAGTAGGATGCTTGGCTGCATAGCTAGAGGTATAACAAGCAGGAAGAGGGAGATTGTGATCCCCTTATATAGAGCGCTGGTGAGACCACATTTGGAGTACTGTGTTCAGTTCTGGAGACCTCACCTACAAAAAGATATTGACAAAATTGAATGGGTCCAAAGATGGGCTACAAGAATGGTGGAAGGTCTTAAGCATAAAACGTATCAGGAAAGACTTAATGAACTCAATCTGTATAGTCTGGAGGACAGAAGGAAAAGGGGGGACATGATCGAAACATTTAAATATGTTAAAGGGTTAAATAAGGTTCAGGAGGGAAGTGTTTTTAATAGGAAAGTGAACACAAGAACAAGGGGACACAATCTGAAGTTAGTTGGGGGAATGATCAAAGGCAACATGAGAAAATATTATTTTACTAAAAGAGTAGTAGATCCTTGGAACAAACTTCCAGCAGATGTGGTTGGTAAATCCACAGTAACTGAATTTAAACATGCCTGGGATAAACATATATCCATTGTAAGATAAAATACAGGAAATAGTATAAGGGCAGACTAGATGGACCATGAGGTCTTTTTCTGCCATCAGTCTTCTATGTTTCTATGTTTCTAAGCTGCAATCACATTGATTCTTATTAGACAGTTTTTTTAAAAAAAACTCCTTAAACCTGGCTGCCGATTGGTTTCCAGACAAATTCAAAGTGTTGGCTATGACCTATAAAGCCCTACATGGCATCGGACCAGATTACTTGTGGGACCGTCTCCTGCCACATGAGTCAGTCTTCTCCAGGTCCCATCAACTAGACAAAGTCGCTTGGCAGGACCTAGGGGAAGAGCCTTTTATGTGGGGGCTCCAGGCCTCTGGAATCAGCTCCCCCCAGAGATTCATATTGCCTCCACACTCCTCGCCTTCTGCAAGAGTCTAAAGACTCAACTATGCCGCCAGGATTGGGGCCACTAGACTCTAGTCCCCTGGCCGACGAATGTAATGTATGTCTGTTGTTTGAATGGGAATGAGCAGGTTTTAATGTTACTGGGCTTTTTAGATTAGTTGGTTAATGAATTAGATTTAGGATATTTATATTGTTTCCTTTATATGTTGTAAGCTGCCCTGAGTCCTCGGAGAGGGACGGCATATAAATCCAATAAATAAATAAAATAAAATGTTTTTATAATAAAATTGTTCTTGAGCTCTGTCATCTTGTAGATTAATCTTCTGTACGACCATTTGAACATCTGAAGTTAATTTCTACTGTTGGGAAAGAACAATTCTAATCGCTACATCTCAGTACAATATTCCTGAGTTTGGGAATGTTTTTTGAGGAAAACAAACTTTGGACAATTCTTCAATGAGCCTTTAAGCGGATACAGGCATATGGAATATGACAGAAGTGAATACATTGTACATAATATGAAAATAAATCTATTTTTGCCTTAAGCATGACGACTCTTTTATATTCAGAAATAAATAACAGCAGAATGGGCAACTATAGACATTTTTGTGTCACAACTGCTCTCTCTACAGATTCCTGTTCCAAATATAATGCTATCAGGGCATTAAGGTAGGTATTCGTGTTCATAAAATATGTTTACAATCCATAACAAAATAGTCTCACAGAAATGTTTTTGAGGTATCTGTTTCTTTGGAACAAAAAACCTTGAAATAATTTGAAAGATCTTTGTACTTTGTATTCCCACACCACTCTTTTTCACCATAGGTTGCAAGAGTGGATAATCCCAGCTAAATGCTGCTGACATTCCAATAGGCAATTTGTCCATAGGCATGATTTTAAAAAATAAGAAAATAAATCCCATATAAAACAATGAGAATACAGTTCCACTATAATTAATTGAAAGATTTGTTTAAATGAACAGTCACACTCCTCAACATAACTAGAATCCTTTCCATTTTCTTAAATAAATGCTGAGCCAGCTGATCACAGGTCAAAGACAACAACACTAATTTAAACACTCCTTTCAATTACTTTGTCTCCTCTATGAGATTTTGTTAATGAAATCATATTAAAAATCCCTTCCTTCTTTCTACTCTCCTCCAACCAACCAGCCAGCCATCTATACCAGTATTGGGTTCTAAAATATTTTACTACCAATTTGCGTGCAAGCTTGTATGACACAACCACACATGCACAGAAGCATCCTGGTGGGCAGGCGGAGCCTCCTGCCACCGGCGCTACTGGTTCTTAGAATCAGGCTGTACTGGGAGCAATCCACCACTGATCTATACATCCATCCATCCATGGTGTTTGTAACTCCAGCCTCCAGCTCTCTTGCTCTTCTACACAGGCATCATTACAGTATATATTAAAAGGGAACATCCTTAAAGAAATCCTTAACTCTCTATTTTACCTAGTTTGATACCTTGGTCAATAGATTATGATGTGCTGAAATTCCTGTGTTATTGGATTCAAACCCAATGATATATACCTGGAAATTGGTAACTAGCCTAATAAATTGTCAGACATTATTACTATTCCTGTAAATTGTTTTTTGTCTGAAAAAGGGTGTTCAGGCCAGATAATAGCAAAATAAAATACAGAAAGTATTAACAAAACATTAAATGTTTTATTAATATGATCAACATTTTACATTAAAACAATAAGGAAAACTCTTGAAAGAATGCCAGACTAAGGCGTAGGGAAGTAGAAAAGGTCAAAGGGTGAAAAGAGAGATGGAACAACAGGAAAAAAGTATCTTCAGACCAACATAAGCTGACTCTTTGCAAATGATGTCTTATCATAGAGATTACCAGGAGTCCCCATTTTACAAATATTTATTCAGCAACAGTTCAAACATGATGGTCTGGGGAAATGTGATTTATGGCCATCATACCACCTCCACAATCATGTGAACACAATTCAGGGGCTTGGCAACCAGCTCACATTTATCACTGATGTCAGCATCCCTTGGTCTCATATTTGTAATTTATGACTTTTCTAGCAAGCCACTTCAATTAAGAAAGCTGGATTCACTTAATGGCCATGTGATTTGATTAAGGCAGTGGTTCCCAAACTTGGCAACTTTAAGACTTGTGGACTTCAACTCCTAGAATTTTCCAGCCAGCTCTGCTCTGCTCTGCTCTGCTATGCTATGCTATGCTATGCTATGCTATGCTATGCTATGCTATGCTCTGCTATGCTATGCTATGCTATGCTATGCTATGCTATGCTATGCTCTGCTCTGCTATGCTATGCTATGCTATGCTATGCTATGCTATGCTATGCTATGCTATGCTATGCTGGCTGGAGAATTATGGGAGTTGAAGTCCACAAGTTGCCAAGTCTGGGAACCATTGGATTAAGGAAAGTGGTGATTCACTTAATGGCTGCAGTAAAAATGGCTGTAAAAATCAGGCCTAGTCACATGATGTTTATGTTTGTTTATGTTTATTTAGATTTGTATGCCGCCCCTTTCCGCAGACTCGGGGCGGCTCACAACAAAGTGAAAAAAACAGTTTACAACAAATCTAAATTTCTACTAAAAACATTTAAAAGACCCCATTTTCTAAACACACATACATACACACATACCATTCATAAATTGTATATGCCCGGGGGAGATGTCTCAGTTCCCCCATGCCTGATGACACAGGTGGGTCTTAAGGAGCTTACGAAAGGCAAGGAGAGTAGGGGCAGTTCTAATCTCTGGGGGGAGTTGGTTCCAGAGGGCCAGGGCCACCACAGAGAAGGCTCTTCCCCTGGGGCCCGCCAACCAACATTGTTTAGTTGACGGGACATGGAGAAGGCCCACTCTGTGGGACCTAATCGGTCGCTGGGATTCGTGCGGCAGCAGGCGGTCTCGGAGATATTCTGGTCCAGTGCCATGAAGGGCTTTAAAGGTCATAACCAACACTTTGAATTGTGACCGGAAGTTGATCGGCAACCAATGCAGACTGCGGAGTGTTGGTGAAACATGGGCATACCTAGGTAGGCCCATGATAGCTCTCGCAGCTGCATTCTGCACAATCTGAATTTTCCGAACACTTTTCAAAGGTAGCCCCATGTAGAGAGCATTACAGTGGTCGAACCTCGAGGTGATGAGGGCATGAGTGACTGTGAGTAGTGAGTCCCGGTCCAGATAGGGCCGCAACTGGTGCACCAGGTGAACCTGGGCAAATGCCCCCCTCGCCACAGCTGAAAGATGGTTCTCTAATGTGAGCTGTGGATCGAGGAGGACGCCCAAGTTGCGGACCCTCTCCAAGGGGGTCAATAGTTCCCCCCCCCCAGGGTAATGGAAGGACAGATGGGATTGTCCTTGGGAGGCAAAACCCACAGCCACATCCAGGCCCCAACAGCCTCCAGACACCGGCACATCACTTCTACTGCTTCGTTGACTGGACATGGGGTGGAGATGTAAAGCTCGGTATCATCAGCGTACTGATGATACCTCACCCCATGCCCTTGGATGATCTCACCCAGCGGTTTCATGTAGATATTAAATAGCAGGGGGGAGAGGACCGACCCCTGAGGCACCCCACAAGGGAGAGACCTCGGAGTCGACCTCTGACTCCCCACTAACACCGACTGCGACCAACCAGAGAGGTAGGAGGAGAACCACTGAAGAACAGTGCCTCCCACCCCCAACCCCTCCAGCCGGTGCAGAAGGATACCATGGTCAATGGTATCGAAAGCCACTGAGAGGTCAAGAAGCACCAGGACAGAGGATAAACCCCTGTCCCGGGCCTGCCAGAGATCATCCATCAACGCGACCAAAGCAGTTTCCGTGCTGTAACCGGGCCTGAAACCCGACTGCTGGGGACCTAATCGCCTTATTCCAAGGATCGCTGGAGCTGGAGTGCCACCACCTTCTCGACAACCTTCCCCATAAAGGGAAGGTTGGAGACTGGACGGTAGTTATTAAGTACGGCTGGGTCCAGGGAAGGCTTCTTGAGGAGGGGGCGCATGAGCGCCTCTTTATAGGATGATGGAAAGGATCCCCTCCCCAAGGAAGCATTGACAATCTCCTGGACCCAGCTCTGTGTCACCTCCCTGCTGGCCGAAACCAGCTAGGAGGGACACGGGTCCAGTAAACAGGTGGCGGAACTCACAGCTCCAATGGCCTTGTCCACTTCATCAGGTGTCACCAGATCAAACTCTTCCCAGACAGATGGACAAGTATGGGCCCCAGTCACCTCGACTGACTCGTTGTCAGCCGACTCTGTTTTCCAATTGGAGTTGAGGTCCGCCCGGATCTGAGCGATTTTATCAGCGAAAAACGTGTTAAAGTCCTCGGCACTACTCTGCAAGGGCTCCCCAACTCCCCTCTGATTAAGAAGGGAGAGGGTCACCCTAAACAGAGCGGCCGGGCGGGATTCCGCTGATGCAATCAGGGCGGCATGATACGCGCATCTTGCCACCTTGAGCGCCACTTTGTAAGTCTTAATAAAAGCTCTTACAAGTGTTCGATCAGATTCAGACTTACTCTTCCTCCATCGCTTCTCTAGACGTCTCTTCTGGCGTTTCAACTCCCGAAGCTCCTCATTGAACCATGGAGCTCTACGGGGTCTAGCGCCGCGGAGAGGTCGCAAAGGCGCAATCCGGTCAAGAGCCTTGTTCCAGGCCACCGCAAGAGACTCCGCCGAACTGTGGACGAGTGCATCTGGAATAACCCCAAGCGCCGTCTGAAAGCCCTCTGGGTCCATCAGGCGTCTGGGGCGGAACATCTTAATTGGTTCCGCCTCCCTGCGGGGACTTGCTTTACGACCGTACTGACATACAATGGAAATTGTAATTGTAAATGAGGATTATCTGTAAGGAAGATGAGCTTGATGGAAATATGTTTAAACTCCGAAGAACACGTTAATATTCAAAAGTGACTCAGGAGAATAAAATACGGAACTTCCTCATATTTTTCTGCCTCTCTTCTTGCATTGATGCCAATCACACTATTTCAAGAGGAGGTTGGTAAACTGAGTCTTCCCAAGAAGAATTTCATATTAGAATTGGATTTTTGAGGAACATTGCAACCAGTGAATAATCCCAGTTCTTTTTTTCGGGCTGCAGCTTCTCTTCCAGTTTGTGATTTTCCCCAGCTAGAAGATCTTACTTCTGTTGATACTCGCCTTCATCTTTAGTTTATATAGTCTGGTGTACAGTGGTCCCTCGATCATCGCGAGGGTTCCGTTCCAGGACCCCAAGCGATGATCGATTTTTCGCGAAGTAGCGGTGCGGAAGTAAAAACACCATCTGCGCATGCGCAGATGGTGTTTTTACTTCCACCGCAGCAGCGAGGAGCCGAAGATTGGGGTTTCCCCGCCGCCTCGCTGCTGCCGCTTGTCCGCGCGCGTGCTGCCCGGCCTTCGCCCGCCCACCCCGTTGCTCTCGCTGCTTCCCAGCTGGGAAGCGGCCCCCACGCGCGCGCCGCCCGGCCTTCCCCCGCCCACCCCGTTGCTCTCATTGCTTCCCAGCTGGGAAGCGGACCTCGCGCGCGCGCCGCCCGGCCTTCCCCCACCCACCCCGTTGCTCTCATTGCTTCCCAGCTGGGAAGCGGACCTCGCGCGCGCGCCGCCCGGCCTTCCCCCACCCACCCCGTTGCTCTCATTGCTTCCCAGCTGGGAAGCGGACCTCGCGCGCGCGCCGCCCGGCCTTCCCCCACCCACCCCGTTGCTCTCATTGCTTCCCAGCTGGGAAGCGGACCTCGCGCGCGCGCCGCCCGGCCTTCCCCCACCCATCCCGTTGCTCTCATTGCTTCCCAGCTGGGAAGCGGACCTCACGCGCGCGCCGCCCGGCCTTCCCCCACCCACCCCGTTGCTCTCATTGCTTCCCAGCTGGGAAGCGGACCTCGCGCGCGCGCCGCCCGGCCTTCCCCCACCCACCCCGTTGCTCTCATTGCTTCCCAGCTGGGAAGCGGACCTCGCGCGCGCGCCGCCCGGCCTTCCCCCACCCACCCCGTTGCTCTCATTGCTTCCCAGCTGGGAAGCGGACCTCGCGCGTGCGCCGCCCGGCCTTCCCCCACCCATCCCGTTGCTCTCATTGCTTCCCAGCTGGGAAGCGGACCTCGCGCGCGCGCCGCCCGGCCTTCCCCCACCCACCCCGTTGCTCTCATTGCTTCCCAGCTGGGAAGCGGACCTCGCGCGCGCGCCGCCCGGCCTTCCCCCGCCCGCCCCGTTGCTCTCATTGCTTCCCAGCTGGGAAGCGGACCTCGCGCGCGTGCCGCGCGCCCTTCCCCCGCCCGCCCCGTTGCTCTCATTGCTTCCCAGCTGGGAAGCGGACCTCGCGCGCGCGCCGCCCGGCCTTCCCCCACCCACCCCGTTGCTCTCATTGCTTCCCAGCTGGGAAGCGGACCTCGCGCGCGCGCCGCCCGGCCTTCCCCCACCCACCCCGTTGCTCTCATTGCTTTCCAGCTGGGAAGCGGACCTCGCGCGTGCGCCACCCGGCCTTCCCCCACCCACCCCGTTGCTCTCATTGCTTCCCAGCTGGGAAGCGGACCTCGCGCGCGCGCCGCCCGGCCTTCCCCCACCCACCCCGTTGCTCTCATTGCTTCCCAGCTGGGAAGCGGACCTCGCGCGCGCGCCGCCCAGCCTTCCCCCACCCACCCCGTTGCTCTCATTGCTTCCCAGCTGGGAAGCGGACCTCGCGCGCGCGCCGCCCGCCCTTCCCCCGCCCGCCCCGTTGCTCTTATTGCTTCCCAGCTGGGAAGCGGACCCCGCGCGCGCGCCGCCCGGCCTTCCCCCGCCCACCCCGTTGCTCTTATCGCTTCCCAGCTGGGAAGCGGACCCCAGCTGGGGAAACTCCACCATCTACGCATGCGTGGCCATAGAAAAAAAGGGCACGCATGCGCAGATGGTGGAGTTTACTTCCGGGTTGAAAACTCGCGATATAGCCCTTTCGCGATGCTCGAGGACGCGAAACTCGAGGGATCACTGTACTCAATTTTTTCATCAGTGCCGGCTGGTGGGACTGTGGGGGAGGGCCTTCTCTGTGGCAGCCAGGGCTGGGCAACAGGCAGGACGGGGTGGAACACAGTTCTACCAGTGGAAATTTATTTATTTATTGGATTTGTATGCCGCCCCCCTCCGAGGACTCGTGGTGGCTCACAACATAAATGAAGCTGTGTGCTCCAGCTAACCATCCCACCCTCCTATCCTCCTCCTCAGAAAGCAGCAGGGAGACCAGCCCGGCAGGAGTTGCAGGGGGCCCATTTCCTTCCCCCTCTTTTCCAAAAGCTGATTAGCACCTGTTCGCCTAGCTACCCAGCCTAAAGCAGGGAGTGACCCAGGAAGGAGATCATGGGAAACACGAAGCAAATTGTCATGCCAGAGAGGGACACTGGTGAGGTTGTAAGTCGAGGACTTAGCAGTTCACTTGAACGATGATGATTGTTCAAGCCACTCCCACCTGGTCACATGGCAAGCAAGCCACTCCTACCCAGTCATGTGATCATCAAGCCACACCCACAAAATAAGCCACACCCACAGCATGGCAGTAAAAAAAATTGCTGCCCATTACTGGTGGCAGCCCTGTCACTCTGCCCCCAGAGAGTCGCACTGCCCCCATCCTCCTGGCTTTCCAGAAGGCCCTGAAAACATGACTCAGTCAGCAGTCCTGGGGCTGTTGAGCTATCGCACTCTACTCCACCCAAAAGTGGTTGATTGTTTTTATTGGGATTTTTTAATTGTTATATATTTTTATTACTGTTCGCTGCCCAGAGCCCGTCAGGAGTTGGGTGGTCTAGAAATCCAATAAAACTTTAACTTATCCATGGCATTGCTTCAAAAATGACTCATTTCTTACTGCTCAGCTTCACTTTGAGTTTGCTCAAGAAGTTTTTAAACAAACAAAAATATCAAGGATTAAAGCAGAAAAGTCATTAAAAATAGACTGGAAGTATACCTGTAAATTCCAAAACACATGAACAGACACAACCATAGTATCAGCTGGGAAACTGTGAACTTCCTAAAACAAACTAAATCCAAAAATGCTAGGGAATTCCTGCAAGCTTGGCACTAAGAATAATCAACCATGAACAAGCACATAGAAATCAACCAAACTTACAGATCACCCAAAAAAGACTATTAAAAAAGCTTTTTTTAAAAGGAAATAAAAAGAATACATCTTCTCTAGCAACAAAAACCCAGATAAGCAGGGATTAATACCAGACAAACTATCAAGAAGAAAGCAATACCTTAATCAAGGCACTACCAGAAAGAAAATCACATCCCCATCAACATTGTCAGGACAAGTTTATAAACAAGGGGCAAACTTTGCACTCACCAGCACTGAAAAAGTTACCTAGTCAGATAATGAAATATCTGCAGGCAAACAATCAAGCTCAGTGAGCACCATGTACCCTACAGTTCAACCCTAGGCTATAAATTAAACTAATTTATATTTAATATAACTTAAACTAAGCCTGGAATTCTCTACCTGACTCCATTGTTACATCCTCTAACCTCCACAACTTCAACCTTAAACTGTCCACTGTAGATCTCACCCCATTCCTAAGATATCTGTAAATGGGGCGTGCATAAGCGCACCGTTGTGCCTACCGTCTCTGTCCTACTGTCCTTATTTATTTATCCTCATTCTTTGTTCATGTCCATGTTTATACTTATACCTGCTATCTAGTACATGTTCGACAAATATAATAAAATAAATAAAGATTATTTTCTATTGATAAGGAGTCTAGAATGAAAAACAAGGATGGTTGAAAACATTGCATCTATTTATTATAGAGAAGATGTTGGGAGCCAAAATGTATGTCTTTGTTGATCTGAATAGTTGTAATTCAGATAAATGGGGCAGAATTGTTCAGAGTGGCATCATAGGACATAAAATGAAATAATAATTTTAAACTATTAAACATAATAAATAATTCCTAGAGGTAATAATTATTAAATAATGGAACAGCTTGCCCTGGGAATTGATGGGCTCTCCTTCACAGGATCTATTTCAACACAACCTAGATGAATATCTCTGAGCGCTCAATACTCCAATTGTGAATTCTAGTACTGGTCAAGAAATTGGATTAGATCAGTGAGATTGAACTTTTTCGGCACCGAGGGCCCAAACCAGAACATGCGTGTGGAGCTCCGGAAACTCAAAGACTAGCTGGTCGGTGTGTATGATCAGCTGGCCAGCATGCATGCAGGTGCTGGAAACCAGAAAAGCAGCTGTAGACAGTGTGCTTGCCCACAGAGAAGCTCTGTGTGCCACCTCTGGCACGCATGGCATAGATTCACCATCACAGGATTAGATGACTTCTCAAACTCTCTCCTCCTTTAGTCTCTTTCTTACTCGGCTGCTTTTCAGATGCCTTTGGACAATGACTAATAGAATTTCTGATGATATGGCTAAATGATTTAGAGTTGAGCTTTGCCATTTGTATATCTTTAAGTGCTCTCTCTATTTTACTTGGAATTCTGTAACTCAGTTGCTAATTATTACTCAACTAAACAAATATCTATGGCTAGTTGAACTTGTAATACTTCACAGTTGTTTGTTCTGCTTTCAGTAAATAATCCAGCAGGTCTAAGTTCTTAGGGTCCTATGTCTTACCAAATAATATTTTTAAATGCAGTTTGTAATATATATATTCCATTATTAAGCTTCTCCAGTCTGTATTATATTATATAAGCCTTAGTCCAATTGTGTGGGATGAGTTTGAACTGGTGAAACCGGTGAAGTGGACAAGGCCATGGGAGCTGGGAGCTCCTCCACCTGTTTATTGGACCCATGCCCCTTCTGGCTGGTCTCAGCCAGTAGAGATGCGACACGAGGCTGGATCCCAGCAGTGATTAACACCTCCTTGAGAGAGTGGTCCTTTCCACAACCACTAAAGGAGGCAGTTGTGCAACCCATCCTCAAGAAGCCTGCCCTGGATCCAGCTAATCTGAAAAACTATTGTGCTGTCTCCAACCTTCCTTTTTTAGGAAAGGCTGTTGAGAAAGTGGTGGTGCTCCAGCTCCTGCAGTCCTTGGATGAAACTAACTATCTAGACCCTTACCAGTCAGGTTTCAGGCCCAGCTATAGCACTGAAACTCCTTTTGGTGCTTCTTGACCTCTCAGCAGCTTTGGATACCATTAATCATGGTATCCTTCTGCATTGACTGGAGGGGATGGGAGTGGGAGGCACTGTATTATGGGGATTCTCCTCTTACCTCTCCGTTCAGTCACAGTCAGTGTTGGTAGGGGGACAGAGGTCGACTCTTAGGCCCCTCCTTTGTGGGGTGCCTCAGAGATCAGTCCTCTCCTCTATGCTGTTTAACATCTACATGAAACTGCTGGGTGAGATCATCCGACTGCACGGGGTGAAGTTCCAGCATTACGCTGATGACACTCAGCTATACATCTCACTGTCCACTCAGTGAAGCAGTGGAAGTGATGTGCTGGTTTCTGGAGGCTGCTGGGTCTGGATGGGTGCTAACAGGCTCAAACTCAATCCTGACAAGATGGAATGGCTGTGGGTACTGCCTCCCAAGGACACTTCCATCTGCCTGTCTATCACTCTGGGGGGAGACTTCTGACACACCCCCCCCGAGAGGATTCGCAACTTGAGCATCCTCCTTTATCCACAGCTGACCTTAGAACATCATTTTTCGGCTGTGGGGAGTGGAGCATTTGCCCAGTTCGCCTGGTGCATCAGTTGCGGCCCTATTTGGACAGGGAGTCTTTACTCACAGTCACTCATGCCCTTATCACCTCAAGGCTTGACTACTGCAATGCTCTCTACATGGAGCTACCTTTGAAGCGTTCGGAAACTGCAAATTGTGCAGAATGCAGCCACGTGAGCAGTCATGTATGTTGCCCAGACATGTATGTATCTCTCCAACACTTCGCGGTCTTCATTGGCTGCCAATTGGTTCCAGATGCAATTCAAAGTGTTGGTTATGACCTACAAAGCCCTACATGGCATTGGGCCAGAATAACCACGGGACTGCCCTCTGCCACACAAATCCCAGCGACCATTCAGGTCCCACAAGTTTGGCATTCTCCAGGTCCTGTCAACTAGACAATGTCAGTTGGTAGGTCCTAGGGGAAGAGCCTTCGCTGTGGGGGGTCCAGCCCTCTGGAATCAACTCTCCCCAGAGATTCGTACTGCCCCCACCTTCCTTGTCTTTCTCAAGAGTCTTAAGACTCATTTATGCCGCCAGGCTTGGGGCTATTAAATTCTTGCCCTCTGGCCGATGAATGTGCTTAGAGAAAGTTGATTGAATAGGAATGACTGCTTTTTATGACTTGGGTTTTTAGATTTTATATTTAATTAATTGGATCTAAAATGTTATACATTGTTTTATTATATGTTGTAAGCCGCCCCGAGTCCTCGGAGAGAGACAGCATCAAAGTCAAATAAATGAATGAATGAATGAATGAATGAATGAACGAACAAACAAACAAACAAACAAACAAACAAACAAACAAACAAACAAATATTTTACATATTCACCAAACAAGTTTATACTTTTTCTGTAATTTCATATATTCTTAACAAAATAAAAAAATAAAAAAGAAAGAAGTCTATATCTTTAGGTTTGATGTTGGTGGCTATAAATCTAAAAGAAATACTGTACAATGGTTTCTATACTTTGTTCTAATTGTGATCTAGCCGAAGCATTCTAACCAGGGGAAATTTGAAGGTATTGAATGATTACTTTCTTTTCCATCCTGCCAAATGCTTGAGTGAACTAAACGTTGAAAAAAGAATTGGATATGTGTTCATTTGCCAAGCATTCTGGCAACCATACAGGTAATATTTCTATGACATGAAAGTACATGCAAAATGTGTTTATGAAGACCCAGGATTCCTCTTCATTTGTATGGATTGAGTGTGTTTTACCTCTATTAAACAAGCAGTTACTACTCATGCATTGCAGAATGTAGCAGTGCAAGCAACATGCATGAACAATTCATTTCTGAATATCCAACCCTGTGGTAGCTCAGTTTGTATGAACATGCCCTGCAGATTATGTCCAGTCCGGGGCAAGAGGTTAGGAGAACAATAGAAAGTTTCCTCTTCAATTCCAAGCCAATTTGAAAAACAAACAAGTATAAAAAAGGGAGAGGAGGGAATGTTTTGTTCCCTGACAAAAGAACAGAGTAATGGTCAGATGGGTACATCAAATGAATACTGTTTTACTAAACAAAAGAAACCTAGTGAATTTCCATGCCATCATTGTAATATTCATAATTGTCATCATTATTGTGAGTCATGTCTGTAATACACATTCCCACAGACACAATTTTTGCCTTTTATTTGGAATGTGGTTAATCTTTTTTAACTAAGCAAGTCATACCTAGCTATCATCCATCCACCCATCCATATCTATCTGTCTATCTATCTATCTATCTATCTATCTATCTATCTATCTATCTATCTATCTATCTATCTATCTATCTATCATCTAATTTCTTCCTATTGTTATGCCTGCCCATCTGAAGCAAGTAATCTTGGGTGACAAACAAACATAAAACAGTTAAAAAACAATTATAGTAAAATAAAAATTAAACATATATGGCTGTTGAGAAAAAGTCATCATAGATATTAATTGTAGCCAGGAAAAAGGACCCTTCACATCCTCTGGGCTGCAGGACAGGGGAACAAATCCAGATCTTCAAGGACTTACAAAAGGCTAACAGGTGGTCCCTGATCCTAACTATTTGACCAGATATTAGAAAAAGCATACATACCTAATTTTTGAAAGCCATAGCTACACCCAATCAACATTAATCAACATTAAATGAGTTCCTGAACTTTTCATTTATTTCGATTGCTGAAAAAGCTGTTTTTTGGTTTGCCAATATTTAGACAATGCTTAAAATAAATATGCCTAAATACCTTTGGTTAATGTTTAAATGAGTAGGTCCGTACTATTCTGCAATCTGAGGTGTATAAATAGCAGAAGAAAAAGGACAAGCGACCTATTTGAATGAATGAAAGTTCTCCATATATACAGTGAGTAATGTCATGGGGTGTGAGGTGTGGGTTTAAAAGTCATTGCATAAAGCTTGTTTGTCTTTTTATGTAGTTTACAAAGTTTATAAAGTTGAAGAGACTTCAAATGTTATTTGTAGTAATCATGCATATAATTTGTATTCCTATATTTAGAATTCTATAAAATAGCATTTAAATTGTTTATACTATTTCACTACAATAAATACCTGTGGCTTAACTGAAAAAAAAAATTAAATAGAAGCCAACAAATAGTGAATAGATTTCAAATGGGCATAAATCATTACATGAGGTATATGTGGAGAGTGTGTGTATGAGAGGGGGGAAGGAGAGAGAGAGAGAGAGAGAGAGAGAGGCTATCTCCTCACTGTTAGGATACAAAAAAATTGCAATTTTCATTGTAATGCAAAGTGAAGCTCTGAAGTGGTGTATGTAGAAGGAATGCAGATTGCATTTTTATTTACATGGGAAGGTGGCAGAGAAAACAAGTCTTTATTTAGTACATTTTATATCATAAGTCTACATTAAAAACAAAGAAGTGTAGAACTTTGTATATTAATCATTAATAAAGAGTAGAACAGATACATTTACATATTAAAAGGCTTTATATAAAACTTAAAATTATAATTAAGAAGACAGGAGAGGAAAAATGGTAAGTAATTACTTACCAAATGAAAATATTTCATTATTATTATTTATTATTATTTATTGGATTTGTATGCCGCCCCTCTCCGAGTCTGCGGAGAGGGGCGGCATACAAATCCAATAAATAATAATAAATAATAATAATAAAATATTTTCATTTGGTAAAATATAAATACAGAATCCAAAGCAGGGATAGACATCTATGGCAACTTTATGACCTGTGGACTTCAATTCCCATCATTCCTCAGCCATCATACCTATGATGGCTCAGGAATTATGGGAGTGGAAGTCCACAGCTGATAAAGTTGCCCTAGTTGCCCACCTCTGGTTTAAAGTATTCTGCAACATATAAAGTTGTAGTGAGGGGCAGGCGACCAATGGCAGGATTGTGTGGGCTTCCTGAGAGAGAACCAGTGCTAAAATTAACCCTTTGCATGAGCTGAGAGAAAGTTGTAGGCCTAACAGTTCGTAGAAAGCAAGGAAGGTTTTTGGGTTTTTTTGCAAAGCAGGGAGTTTTACTTTACATATACTATAAGATTTTTTTTCCAAGTCAAGCTCTTCCCCTTCTCTCCCCCCCCCCTCTCTCATTACTTACCTCAAAACTGTGGAAAACAACCCTTGATTTTCAGCAATCACATGCGAAATTTTGGAGAAATTCCCAAGGGCTAAAAAAAAAAAAAAAAGGGAGGGAGCTCCGGGATGAAACAGACTACGGTAGGCAGGACAAGGCAAGATAATAAAGGTAAGATACAGAAAAGTAATAGCGAGAACAGGTTTTTCTCCCATAGAGAAAGGCAACTGTATAGGCCAATAATGGCAAACTTTTTTGATTCGCATGCCAAAAGGGGACCAGTGGGTGTTCTAACATGTGTGTAAATGCCCACACCCCTTCCGTCCCCTCCCACGCATTCACACACACACCCACACACGCGCTGCCCCCTGCACATGCTCACAGGCCTTTCTGAAGCCTAGTAGGTGAAAAAAAATGCCCAAATGGGCAAACCGGAAGTTCAAAAAACGCACTTTCGGTTTGCCCATTGTGCTGTTGTTTGCACTCTGGGGCTTCAGGAAGCTTTCCTGAACCCTCCAGAGTTTGGAAAATGCACTCCTGGTTTACGCATTGTGCTGTTTTTTGTGCTCAGGGGCTTCAGAAAGTTTCCTGAACCTTCCGGAGTTCATAAAACAGCACAATGGCAAACTGAAAGTGCATTATTCATAACTTCTACTTTGTCTGTTAGGGGTGGGGTTTTTTTGCCTTTCCCAAGGTTGAAAATCAGCTGGCCAGGGCACACACATGTGCTGGAGCTGAAACATGGCTAAGATCAGTTTCCGGTCACAATTCAAAGTGTTGGTTATGACCTATAAAGCCCTTCATGGCACCGGACCAGAATATCTCCGGGACCGCCTTCTGCCGCACGAATCCCAGCGACCAATTAGGTCCCACAGAGTTGGCCTTCTCCAGGTCCCGTCAACTAAAAAATGTCATTTGGCGGGACCCAGGGGAAGAGCCTTCTCTGTGGTGGCTCCGACCCTTTGGAACCAACTCTCCCCAGATATCAGAGTTGCCCCCACCCTCCTTGCCTTTCGTAAGCTCCTTAAAACCCACCTCTGTCGTCAGGCATGGGGGAATTGAGACTTTCCCACCCCCTAGGCTAATAAAATTTATGCATGGTATGTTAGTATGTATGATTGGTTTTTAAATTGGGGTTTTAAATTAACTTAAACTTAAATATTGGATTTGTTTACATTGTATTATTATTGCTGTGAGCCACCCCGAGTCTGCGGAGAGGGGCGGCATACAAATCTGATTAATAAATAAATAAAATAAATAATAAATAATAATAATAAGTCTCACGTGCTGTCCCATATGGCTTCACATGTCACCTGTGGCACACTTCCCACAGGGTCGCCATCATTGGTATAGGCCAGTGACGGCAAACCTATGGCATGGGTGCCACAGGTGGCACACAGAGGCATATCTACTGTCATGCAAGCCATTGTTCTAGCTCCGCTCCAACAAGCATGCGTGTGACAACCAGCTGATTTTTGGTTCGCACAGAAACTCTGGGAGGACAATTTTGACTTCCAGAGAGCCTCCAGGGGAAATGAAGGAGGATGTTTTTACCCTCCCCCAGCTCCAGGGAATCCTTTGGAGCCTGGAGAGGGCAAAACACGAGCCTACTGGGCCCATCAGAAATTGGGAAACGGGCCATTTCCGGCCTCCAGAGACCTCTGGGGGGGGGGGTGAGGGAAGCTGTTTTCACCCTCCCCCGGCACTGAATTATGGGTGTGGCTACTCACGCATGCACGATAGCATGCAAGCATGCTCTTTCAGCACCTGAAGAAAAAAAAGGTTTGCCATCACTGGTATAGGCCCTTTCATTTGGAGTTGAAGCCCAGGCTTTCTCTCTCATCCCCCATCTATAAGGTAGATAAGTGAACCAAATATAGGTGTGAAATCAGCAGCTGAAATAGTGAGATGCACTTACAAAGCCTGAGTGCCCCTATGTAGCATTCATCAGAAAAGGCCAGGGCTTTGTCCAGGTGGCCAACTGCCATTTCTCTTGAATCAAGTGTGTGTTCTGATCACCATTAACTAAGTGGTGCCTGGAATTTATTCTCATTAATCTAAAAGGCACTTTTCCTCTAACTGTAATTGTTAAGATTATTTTTTAAAAAAAAGTCTTTAATAATCTTACACTTTTAAAAAGCCCATTAAAAGAAAAAGAAGGGGAGTACAGTGGTACCTCTACTTAAGAACTTAATTTGTTCCGTGACCAGGTTCTTAAGTAGAAAAGTTGTAAGTAGAAGCAATTTTTCCCATAGGAATCAATGTAAATGCAAATAATGCATGCAAACCCATTAGGAAAGAAATAAAAGCTTGGAATTTGGGTGGGAGGAGGAGGAGGAAGAAGAGGAGGAGGACAGTCGCTGCCGAAGGAAGAAGGTGAGGGGAATCATAAAAATCCAAAACTTTAAAGCTTTTTTTAAAAAAGGAGGGACCCTGAGGCGGCGACAAGGAGCACACACCTCCCATACACCCAGCATGAGGCTGCCTCCCATACACTGCGCCAGAGAGAAAAACCCAGGGGGAATGGCAGGAAACTGGCCGGGCCTTCATGCCACTCTCAAATTTCCTGGGAAATTTTTTCAGGCATGGGTTCTTAAGTAGAAAATGGTTCTTAAGAAGAGGCAGAAAAATCTTGAACACCCGGTTCTTATCTAGAAAAGTTCTTAAGTAAAGGCATTCTTAAGTAGAAGTACCACTGTATTTCCTTTTAAAAAACAAAAAAACAATCAGAGCTATGATAGCAGGTTGTTAAAATTCTATTTGGCACCCAAATTTGCAGCAATGTGAGTATATTTGGTCCTGTGGTACTAAGCATTCCAATTTATTCGCAACAATTCTTTTTTTATATAAATATATTTATTGAATTTTTCCAGTTTTAAAAACAATACATAATGTTATTTACAGATGAATTAACATCTTATATATACATTTTAATCTATATTGTCTTCTAATCATCCTTGTACATCTTGATGTTTTATTCCGGTGATTATTTTGAGTTTCTTTTTTAGTCCATAAATATCATTTTGTCCAGATTGCAGAGTAGTCCGAATCTTTTTTATTATTTAGTTCCATGGTCAGTCTGTCCATCTCCACGCACTCATATATTTTCTTAATAATCTCTTTGTCCTCGGGTTATTGCTGATTTTTCCATTTCTGCGCGAATACGATCCTTGCTGCTGTTATTATATGCAGGATTAAATATTTAACATTTTTGGTATAGGACGCTCTCATAATACCAAGTAAAAAAAATTCTGGTGTATATTCTATTGTTATGTTTGTTATTTGATGCAACCAATTGCTCACTTTTTTCCCACATTTTTTCGTCTCGGGACATGACCACCATAAATGAAAGAAGGTGCCTTGTGTTTTATTACATTTCCAACAATTCTTATAACAGTTAAACATAAGGTTTACATTTTCAAGAGCAAATATGAAAAAGGCCAGTTGCCTTTTGAAAAGCACGTTTGGGACAATCATGACCTGGATGATTGAGAATCTCCACATACATTTACAAAAGCTGATAAATTTGCATGTCATTGTGTGAGGAACTGCTTATGGTTGTTATTCCTAATATACAGAAAAAGTCCACATGGATTATTTATATGTTTGAATGCTGGATGTTACCAATATGTGTGTGTGTGTGTGTGTGTGTGTGTGTGTGTGTGACATGTTTTTTTGCTGAATTTGAAAATTAACGGAAACTAGGATAGATCTATTTAGGCCTTATTTTGGCCTCATCAGCTAGCCATACCCACTGGGACTTGAACCTGCAACCTTTGCCTTGTACGGCAGAGAATTATCCTCTAGGCTACAGTATCCAATCCCTTCAGCTATATATATATATGATTTATGATGATATGATTTATATATGTGCAGGGATGGGCAGCAGGTAGGATGGGGTGGAATGCAGTTCCACCAGCGGAAATGAAGATGAGTGTACAGCTCCAGCTGATTGGCAGCTGTCACTTCCGGGATTACTGGTCTGGGCTCAGCTCTCCTTTTTTTCCCTGCTGCTGCTGCTGCATCTGCGCTCCTTCCTTTTTTCCTCTTTCTTCCTTCCTGGCATCGGATGAGCTTCCCTCTCTCCTTCTGGCTCCCTTCCAGCGTCACGCAGCCACCTCCCGCCTGAGGTGCAAGCAGAAGGCGTGGGTGGAAGCAGCGCTGGCAGCCTTTATGCTTCTGGCAGCACCCATTCGCCTATCTACCCAGCCTGAGGCGGGGGACGACCCAGGAAGGAGAGCGCGGGAAACATGAAGCAAATTTTCACCACAGCAAGCAACACTGATAAGGTTGTAAGTCGAGGACTTAACAGTTCACTTGAACGATGATGACCGTTCAAGCCACTGCCACCTGGTCACATGGCCGGCAAGCCACTCCTACTTACTGTATATGTGAAATATTATTTTTTTGTCACGCTGGTATATGGAAGGAGCATACAGCTTTCTTTTTGCCGGCCCCATTAGGCGTCATATTCCAAGGCAGATAAGCTTTTTATAGCCGACAACTATAATCTATAAGTGTAACATATTTTTGCTGAAAATCTTCCTTTTCATTATCAGCAAAATATGTCTTACACACACACACACAAACACAAACCCATAGACATAGACATACACGTAGACATAAACATAAACATACACGTACACATACATATATACATATATGTATATATGTGTGTATACATTAATGAAAAGCCAAAAATTTTACTGCCACACTGTGGGTGTGATTTATTTTGTAGGTGTGGCTTGATGGTCATGTGACTGGGTAGGAGTGGCTTGCCAGTCATGTGACCAGGTGGGAGTGGCTTGAATGATCATCCTCGTTCAAATGAACTGTTAAGTTCTTGGCTTACAACCTGCCAGTGATGTTCACTGGGATAACAATTTGCTTCACGTTTCCAATGCTCTCCTTCTTGGATCGCCCCCCACCTCAGGCTGGGTAGCTTGGTGAACAGATCCCGATCAGCTGTTCAGAAAAGAAGGTGGAGGCAAAGGGCCCCCCGCAACTCCTGCCGGTGCTGGTCTCTCTGCCAATTTCCAAGGAGGAGGACTGGAGAGGGGGAATTTAAAAATATTGGAAGCCGAGGGAGAGTTACAAGGTTATTATTGTCGCACGATGCCTTTTCATCTCAGCTGTGGGCATAGTGAGGGCTTCACGAGGGGAAAAAGACTGCAGCCCAGAAGGCTTTGGCGCGACACACCTTTTCCCCCCTGTTTCTGCTGCTGTGTGCTCCTCACTTTTTTCCTCTTCTCTCCTTCCTGGCCTTGGGAGGTGGCTGCATGAGGCTGGAAGAGATCCGGGCAGGAGAAAGGGAAGCTCGTCTGAGGCCAGTAAGGAGCAAAGAAGAAAAAAGCGATGAGGATAGATGCAGCAGTAGCAACAGGGGGAAAAAGGAGAGCTGAGCCAAGATCAGTAATCCAGGAAGTGACTTCCACCGGACAGCTGGAGCTGTGCATGCATCTTCATTTCCGCTGGTGGAACTGCGTTCTACCCTATCCTGCCTAGTGCCCACCTCTCTCTGTGCGTGATGTGTGTGAGAGAGACTTGTTTTTGCTGAATTTGAAAATTAAGGAAGACTAGGATAGATCTATATCGGCCTTGTTCTGGCCTCATCAGCTAGCCATACCCTCACTGGTATTTGAACTTGCAGTCTTTGCTTTGTAAGGCAGAGAATAAACCTCTAGGCTACAGTATCTAATCCCTTCAGCTTTGTACCAGGGAAGGGTTATATGTTTTTCTGTCAAATCACCCTGGTATATTGAAGGAGCATCACCGCTTCCTTTTTGCCTCTTGGCCCAACCCAGGGCCATTTCCAAGGCAGTTAATTTATTCATAGCCGACAAATATATGTAACATATTTTTGCTGATTATGAAAAGGAAAATTTATCATATCATATCATCATATTTTATCATATCATATCAGCAAAAATATGTTACATCTATAGATTATAGTTGTCAGCTATAAAAAAGTGGTGGGGCTGAGAGGCAAAAAGGAAGCTGTGATGCTCCTACTATATACCAGGCGCAGGGATAGGCAAAGTTGACTCTCCTATGACATGTGAACTTCAACTCTCAGAATTCCTGAGCCAATTATACTAGCTCATGAATTCTGGGAGCTGAAGTCCACATGTCATACAACAGCCAACTTTGCCTACCCCTGTACCAGGGTGACTCGCCAAAAAATCACTCATATGTATATGAGAAAGCCTTCACCTTTAATTCTTCCTACAAGTAACTAGGCATATATTGTAGTACAGACTGGTTACACATAATTAGCTCAGAAAGGTACCAAAAATGATCATGTATAACATAAAATGGGTTTGAAATAAATTTATATTACCACATTCTTGACTTGAAAAAAAAATCATCAACATCCTTTCATGCTGGCCTTCAACTGGAAGCCAAAATACCCATAAAATTGTAACTGAAAAAGCTGCATTACAAACAAAGCGTACAATTAAAAAAAATCCCTCTTCTTTGTCCCTATATTCTTTTGCAGAATAAATCATTGGCAAGATGAACAGAATCATTCATCTCAGCTTGGCCTTGATTGTGTTTTCCTTCGTCAGCCACGCTCACCATGATATCGATCATCACCACGATCATCATGATATCGATCATCACCACGATCATCATGATCCCAAAGCTGCTATCAAGATCCAGGGCAACGTTGCTGATTTTGCAATTGAACTCTATAAAATACTGGCTGCAACCTCACATGGAGAGAACATTGTTTTCTCACCCTGCAGCATTTCTATAGTGCTTTCAGTTCTGTTATTAGGGGCAAAATCAGACACTCACGCAGAGATTTTAAATGGCCTTGGATTTAACTTGACACACATTCAGGAAGATGAGATCCACCAGGGGTTTCATGAACTTCTCCATCTGCTCACACACTCAGAGGGGGATTACAAGCTGGATATTGGACAGGCCCTGTTTTTAAAGGAAGGCATACAACCATTGCAGACATTTTTAGATAAGGTTAAGGGATTCTATGAAGCAGAAATCCAAGCCACAAAGTTTCAGGAACCAAAAGAAGCTGAGAAACAGATCAATGATTATATAAAGGAAAAAACACATGGGAAAATTGAAGAACTAGTCAAGGATCTTGACCCAGAAACTGTCTTTGTTCTCACAAACTACATATTCTTTAAAGGTAATATTGATAGAGAAAGGGGATGATATCTAAGGATGCTGTTTGAGACAAACTAAAGCCAATTGAGATTGGTAAAAGGGGGTGGAATTGCTCAAATTCAGAAAAGAAAACTTGATTTCTAATCAATGCAAATTACAGGGACTAAAAAACTAGCCCAGTACAGAAATGTAGGTCTATGTTTTTACCTCTCATATAATTACTTCACTACTGGGGGTTGTACAAAACAGAAGCTATGCACTGTTTGTAACTACATTACATAGTTTTTCACTTCTGTGAAACTATTTTTGGAATGGTGGTTCCAGTTTTTTAAAAGGGGAAGGAAAACCAGATAAGAATCCAAAGTGGCATAACTGATATTATCCCAGACTAATGTGTTATTCATAAAACTGGGTTACAAATGTCACTAAAATGCATCCCTGTAGAATTTAAAAACAACAAAAAGAGAAATCGATTGACTCTTCTAAATAATTCTGCTTGATATAAGATCACAGGCTGCACAACTCTCCATCTGAATAGAGTATACGTGCCTAGAGTTGTGCAGAGTTTAGAATGGGTGTTTTATCAAGATTGAAGTAAAATGTATCAAGAAAGTGCTGGTCAGCATAAGCAAATGAATCCAGAGCATCTTACTAGATAAATTTTTGCCTTATTAAAGAAGATCACAACATCTTCCTGAGGGTAAATCCAATTCAGCTCAAACAGGTTTAATACTCTTATCCAAATATTACTGTGGGTCCTTTTTTGTTCTATTTAGGCAACTGGGCGACTCCTTTCAATCCAGAGTACACAAGGGAAGAGGACTTCTTTGTGGATCGCAATACAACTGTCAAAGTCCAAATGATGCACAGGACCGGTTGGTTTTACTCCTATTTTGATAGGCAGCTGTCTTGCACAGTACTGCGGATGGACTACAATGGTACAGCAGCCACCTCATTTTTTGTTTTGCCTGATCCTGGAAAAGAGAACCAATTGGATAAGGCTCTGTCAAAAGATATTCTGACAAAATGGGCAAACGATGCACACAGGTAACACTTCGTTTTACTGCTTCTATATTTCTCCATAGTTAGTATATTGTTAAATATAACTAAAATCAATTCAGTGTCCATGCATTCTTTGCTATACTCTTTCCAAAGGTATATCTATGTATTGTCCCCCATGTATAAGAGTGGAAGATTTGCTCATTACAGTGGTACCTCTACTTAAGAACTTAATTCGTTCCATGAATTAATCCGAGTAGAAAAGTTTGTAAGTAGAAGCAATTTTTCCCATTGGAACCAATAGAAAAGCAAATAATGTGTGCAAACCCATTAGGAAAGAAATAAAAGATTGGAATTTGGGTGGGAGGAGGAGGAAGAAGAAGAGGAGGAGAACAGTAGCTGCCCAGAGCGAAGGGAGCATTTCTTTTCTCTGGGCACTGGCAGAGGTTTATTCCCTCTCCAAGTGCCCAGAGAAAGGAAAATGCTCCGTTCGCTCTGGACTGCCAAAGCCTCCTTAAGCGCCACCGAATGGTTTCTCTGGCAGCCCAGAAAAGCCCAAGATGGCCGGGATTAAAAGGGGAATGGCAGGAAACTGGCTGGGCCTTCGTGCCACTCTCAAATTTAGGTTTAGGTTTAGGTTTATTGGATTTATATGCCGCCCCTCTCCGCAAACTCGGGGCGGCTCACAACAATAATAAAAAACAGTACAGTACACAATACCAAATCCAATGCCCACCCATCCAGTTCCAATTGAAATTAATAATCTCATAAAAAGCAGTATATATAAAAAACAGGCACACAGTCAATCAATCAACAAAACAACATGGGCAAGGGGGAGGTGTTTTAGTTCCCCCATGCCTGACGGCAAAGGTGGGTCTTAAGGAGTTTACGAAAGGCAGGGAGGGTGGCGGCAATCCTAATCTCAGGGGGGAGCTGGTTCCAGAGGGTCGGGGCCCCCACAGAGAAGGCTCTTCCCCTGGGTCCCACCAGACGACATTGTTTAGTCGACGGGACCCGGAGAAGGCCAACTCTGTGGGACCTAACCGGTCGCTGGGATTCGTGCGGCAGGAGGCGGTCCCGAAGATATTCTGGTCCGGTGCCATGAAGGGCTTTATAGGTCATAACCAACACTTTGAATTTCCTGGGAAATTTTTCCGGGCTCGGGATCTTAAGTAGAAAATGGTTCTTAAGAAGAGGCAAAAAAAATCTTGAACAGCCAGTTCTTATCTAGAAAAGTTCTTAAGTAGAGGGATTCTTAAGTAGAGGTACTACTGTACTTCTTAATCATACTAATAATTATTCTTCCCTCATTCCTTTGCAAAATAGCTCCAGACATGCCATTCAGATTGATATGTCCATGTGGAAAATTCTGTATCATTCTTCTAAGTGGTGAGAGAGTATCCTAGAGGACTGAATGATGGTGGTGGTGATGGGGCTTTGGTGAGGAGATGCCAAGCACATGCAGCTCCATTTGCGCAAGTGGTGGCACATATGCCCACTTCTCATGAAAATGGAGTTGTGCGCATCTCTTGTCCACCATTCATACAAATGGAGCTACACTGGCCCGCCACTTCCACAACTAGGTTCCAAATGGGCGGCAGTCTGGTATTGGGTCACAGGGGTTGGGGATTCCTGCTTTAGTCAATCAGCAGACTTGTTCTAATACAGACAGCCTCCATATATTAACTACTTTGGACAGTGATCATGGAAATACAACAGTAATAAACACTGGTAAAATAGTTTCTGACCAATGCACACATACCCAAATTTCTGTTCCTGACCACAATGTACACCAGAATGAAAATAACATTGTGAAAGCAAAAATCAGTACCCACCTGTAATGCATTCAGTATTATTCAGTTGAAAAAGGATACAGGTAGTCCTCAAGGTACAACTGCAATTGGGCACAAAATTTCTGCTCCTAAGCAAAGTACTGAGTTTTGCTACATTTTATGACCATTTTTGTCATAGTTGTTAAGTGAATCACTGCAGGTATTGGATTAGTAACATGGTTGATACATAGATCTGCCCCCCCCCATGAAATGGGTTAGTCAGAAGTTCAAAAATGGTCACCAATATGAGACAGTTGCCAAGCATCTAAATTTTGATCACGTGACTATGAGGATGCTACAATGGCTATAAGTGTGCAAAACAATCATAAGTCATGTTTTTCTCTGCCATTGTAATTTTAAATGGTCGCTAAATAAATTGTTAAAAGTTGAGGACTACCTGTATTAACTTTTGGATAGAGGTTCTTCAGGTTTGTGAGAAGTAACTGATGTAATGAAAATGAAACTTGCGTTTTATTTTGGCCTGATAATTTTTTTTTTTTAAAAAAATTATTTATTTTTGGAATTTTGTTTGCTTGACTTTCTTATAGGTTGATGTTTTAGTTTAGTTTTAAGCCACCTAGAATCATATAGTATTGGGCAACCTATAAATTCATTAATTCAATCAATCAATCAATCAAGTATGATATTCATTTTGACAACAACGCCTGTTGCTCCGCGTCAAATAGTTTAAACAGATTGATAACGGTTGTTATGATAGCAACTAATTTCTTTGTTAAAGGTCCGGCTTCCATATGACAATGATGGCTTTGTTATGTGTGTTCTGTTTGTGTTAGTTTTGCTGATTTTAGTAAATATTACTACTTCTTAATTTTGCAATGAGTGAAAATGTCTTTCTATCTTTCTGAAGGGGTACAGCAAGGGTCTCCCTCCCAAAGTTTAGTATTTCAGCCACATACAGCTTAAAGGAAGCCCTCTCAAAGTTCGGTATTACTGACATCTTTACTGACCATGCCGATCTCACTGGAGTCACTGGGGAGCCTTTGAAATTGTCTAAAGTAAGTAAAACTTTTATATTGCTTGCATCATTTCAAGCAGGATTTCAGAAAGATGAATAGAATAGAATAGAATTCCTTATTGGCCATGTGTGATTGGACACACAAGGAAGTTGTCTTTGGTGCATATGCTCTCAGTGTACATAAAAGAAAATTCAGTGCTACCTCTACTTAAGAATGCCTCTACTTAAGAACTTTTCTAGATAAAAACTGTGTATTTTGCCTCTTCTTAAGAACCATTTTCTACTTAAGAGCCCGAGCCCGGAAAAATTTCTAAGGAAATTTGAAAATGGCACAAAGGCATGGCGAGTTTCCTGCCATTCTTCCTGGGTTTCTCTCTCTGGCGCAGTGTATGGGAGGCACATGGTCCTCCTCGCCATCTCAGAGTCCCTCTTTTTTTTTTTTAAGCCTTAAAGTTTTGGATTTTTTTGATTCCCCTCATCTCACCTTCTTCCTTCGGCAACAACTGTCCTCCTCCTCTTCTTCTTCCTCCTCCTCCCACCCAAATTCCGAGCTTTCTTTTCTTTCCTAATGGGTTTGCACACATTATTTGCTTTTACATTGACTTCTATGGGAAAAATTGTTTCTACTTAACAACGTTTCTACTTAAGAACCTGGTCACGGAACGAATTAAGTTCTTAAGTAGAGGTACCACTGTTTACATTTGTCAAGAATCATGAGTACAACACTTAATGATTGACGAAACAAGATTAATAAAAATCTTCCAAAGAGTGCCATAGCAAATCGTTCTGTCCTGATCTTTCTCTATTTGAAAAATGATGTTGAAAGTGATTTGATTAAAACATGTATTAGTTATAAATGTTTCTTTGTTTAAGCCAAAATATTGACTAATATTTACTTTTGGAACTCTAAAAACCATTTAAAAATCTGCAATCCTATTTGGTTCCAATAACAAATGGGGTTTGCTTTGGTTTCTTTCTATCCTTTTTGCCTTCAATTACTATATTTTATCCCCTTTCCTTTTATTATTATTATTATTATTATTATTATTATTATTATTATTATTTAGATTTGTATACTGCCCATCTGGGAGGACTCGGAGCGGCTCACAACAAGAAAAACAATACAATGAATACAAATCCAATATTTAAAAACCCTTATAAAAAACAATCATACAAGCCAAACAGACCATGCATAAACCTCAATAGCTATGGGGTGTGCTAATTTCCCCATGGCTTAGATTCCAGAGGGCCGGGGCCATCACAGAGAAGGCTCTTCCCCTGGGTCCCACCCGACGGCATTGTTTCGTCGACAGGACCCGCAGAAGGCCAACTCTGTGGGACCTAATTGGTCTCTGGGATTCCTGCGGCAGAAGGCTGTCTCAGAGGTATTCTGGTCCGATGGCATGTAGGGCTTTATTGGTCATAACTAGTGTTGGGCGAACTTCAAGAAGTTTGAGTTTGGCAAACTCACCTGAACTTTGCCGTGAAGTTTGGGTGAGTTCGCTGAACCCGAACCCGAACTTTACCCGAACCTGAACCCAAACAGCAGCAGCACTTTTAAAAACTTTTTCTAAAAGTTTGGGTAAAGTTCGGGTGAAGTTCGGGTAAAGTTCGGGTTCGGCTGAACGCCGCGAAACGCCACCGCCTGGGATGATAGTGTGGAATCCCATTGTGGGATTTCCCATCTCCTTTTGTTTGCTGCAAGCAAAAGGAGGTGGGAAATCCCACGAGGGGATTCTGGGTGCGGGGCTTTGACATCATGGAGACTACTTGCTGGCCAGGAAGTAGTCTCTGTGATGTCAAAGCCCCGCCCCCTGAATCCCCTAGTGGGATTTCCCACCTCCTTTTGCTTGCAGTGCTGAAGCAAAAGAAGGTGGGAAATCCCATGATGGGATTCTCCACTCTCCTCCTGGGCGGTGGCGTTTCGCAGCGTTCAGCCGAATGTTGAACCCGAACCCAAACTTTACGCGAACTTTTTTAAAAGTTTGGGTTCGGGTTCGGCATGCTGAACACTGCAAAGTTCGGCACGAACCCGAACTTTGCAGGTTCGGTTCGCTCAACACTAGTAATAACCAACACTTTGAATTGAGACCAGAAACAGCCAGTGCAGGCCATGGAGTGTGGTGAAATTGGGACAATGCAGAGAAAGCTACCATAAGGCCTAGTAGTGCAAACTCACAGATCTGTGTAGCAAGTTGTCATCATTTTTGAGATATGTTTTCTACCCCAAACTTTGAACCTTTTCTCCCTTTCTTCTCAGATTACACACAAAGCTGTGTTGACTGTTGATGAAACTGGAGCTGAGGCAGCAGGAGCTACTGCTGCAGAAGCAATTCCTATGTCATTGCCTCCAGCACATAGATATAACCGTCCTTTTGTATTCTTCATCTTTGATACAAGAGTCAATACTACATTATTTGTGGCCAATATAAGAAACCCAACACAGCCATAAACAATAACAAAACCCCAGAGTATATTGGATTTTGAAAACAGTTTCAAAAATAAAATAATATTGGAACATGAATTTCAATAAAAGAAGGATTTTTATTTATTCTTTTGCAAAGGAAATTTAACAAACCTATTTAGTTCCTGTGTGAATGCTCATACGAAATGAAATGGTTGGTAAATAGAAAAGAATGGGGAGGGGATGCGAGGGATCAGTAAATATTTTGACCGCCCTCTTTTTTTTCACTCGTGCAGTATACAGGTCCTCAATGGAAGGCAGGTTGGTAGCAATTGTTTTTTCTGCAATCCTGATTATACTTTGAAGTCTGTGTTGGTCTTGTTGGGTTGCAAAACTGAACCAGACTGTTATAGAGCTGCATATGACAGACTCGATGATTCCTCTGTAGAACTGTATCAGCAGCTGCTTGGGCGGTTTGAGCTTCCTGAGTTGGCACAGAAAGAACATTCTTTGTTGTGCTTTTTTGATTATGTTTTTGATGTTAGGTGACCATTTTAGGTCTTGAGATATGATAGAACCTAGAAATTTGAAGGTCTCTACTGTTGATACTGTGTTGTCTAGTATTGTGAGAGGTGGAAGGAGGTAAGGGTTTCTTCTAAAGTCTACCACCATTTCTACGGTTTTGAGTGTGTTCAGTTCTAGATTGTTCCGATCATACCACAAGGATAATTGTTCAATCTCCCATCTGTATGCAGATTCATCATTGTCTCAAATGAGTCCGATCACTGTTGTATCATCTGCAAACTTCAGTAAATAGAAAATAAAATAAATGGGGGAATACTCAGGTGGATTGTCTGTAGATTGATGATAAAACTGAGTAAAATAATCCCAAAATATAAAAAGATATATTTCCTTTGATCAATATTACCGTATTTTTGGTGTATAAGACGCACCTTTTAACCTCAAAAAGGTGGGTCAAAAAACAGGTGCATCTTATACACTGGATGTGGGGCAGGGTCATCAGCCACGGGGGCTATCCGCAAGGCCACCCGGCAGTCGTCGGCTAGAGGCTGGCGGCTCGGCCCCGGAGATGAATGGGGCGCATGTCAGCAGCTTTGGAGAAGCAGGCGGGCATCCCCTTAATGAATCAAGCCGGCGGAGGAACCCACAGGGCAGCTTCGATCATCCGGCGGGACAGGGCTCGGCTCCATCAGCCCCCCCACCTCACTCTCCCACCTTTGGGGGCACCTTTGGGAGGGTGCAGAGGTTGGCAAAGGTGCTCCAAGGAAAGCTGACTCAGCTCAGGAATTCTGGAGCTGGTACCCTCTGCTCAGAGCGCCCCCACTCCTGACATGGAAAGGGGAAGGATGCAAATAGATAAGAATAGATAAGGGGAGAGGGGATAAGATGTGTTCTCAGTTTATAACTTCCTGGTAAATCTTGCAGCTTCTTAAAGCCTACTCTCTCGAAGAAAATGGGAGTTTAGCTGAATCTTTAGTGCTCTAAAACAGGGATCTCCAACCTTGGCAACTTTAAGACTTGTGGACTTCAACTCCCAAAGTTCATCAGCCAGCAAAGGTGGCTGAGGAACTCTGGGAGTTGTAGTCCACAACTGTTAAAAGTTGCCATGGTTGGAGACCCTTGCTCTAGAAACACTCCTTTTAAGGAGTATTTCAGGTTTATCATTATCACCATATATTTCCATGCACTTCATTTGTGAAAATTGGAGTAAGTTTAAGTTTAAGTTTAAGTTTAATCAGATTTGTATGCCGCCCCTCTCCGCAGACTCGGGGCGGCTCACAGCAACAGCAACACAATGTACAACAAATCCAATATTTAAATTAATTTTAAAAACCCCACAAGTTAAAACCAATCATACACACTAGCATACCATACATAAATTTTATAAGCCTAGGGAGAAGGAACATGTTAATTCCCCCATGTCTGACAACAGAGGTGGGTTTTAAGGAGCTTACGAAAGGCTAGGAGGGTGGGGGCAACTCTGATATCTGGGGGGAGTTGGTTCCAAAGGGTCGGGGCCGCCACAGAGAAGGCTCTTCCCCTAGGCCCCGCCAACCGACATTGTTTAGTTGACGGGACCCGGAGAAGGCCAACTCTGTGGGACCTAACTGGTCGCTGGGATTCGTGCGGCAGAAGGCGGTCCCGGAGATATTCTGGTCCAGTGCCATGAAGGGCTTTATAGGTCATAACCAACACTTTGAATTGTGACCGGAAACTGATCGGCAACCAGTGCAGACTGCAGAGTGTTGGTGTGACATGGGCGAATTTAGGAACGCCCATGATAGCTCTCGCAGCTGCATTCTGCACGATCTGAAGTTTCCGAACACTTTTCAAAGGTAGCCCCATGTAGAGAGCATTACAGTAGTCGAGCCTCGAGGTGATGAGGGCATGAGTGACTGTGAGCAGTGACTCCCGGTCCAAATAGGGCCGCAACTGGTGCACCAGGCGAACCTGGGCAAACGCCCCCCTCGCCACAGCTGAAAGATGTTTCTCTAATGTGAGCTGTGGATCGAGGAGGACGCCCAAGTTGCGAACCCTCTCTGAGGGGGTTAGTGACTCCCCCCCCAGGGTGATGGACGGACAGATGGAATTGTCCTTGGGAGGCAAAACCCACAGCCACTCCGTCTTATCCGGGTTGAGCTTGAGTCTGTTGACACCCATCCAGACCCCAACAGCCTCCAGGCACCGGCACATCACTTCCACTGCTTTGCCGACTGGACGAGTAGTCACGAAAGGGATCTTTGAAAACCTCATGGTATAGTAGTAATATTAAGGCAACCTCAGCAGGGAACTGTAATTGTAAATGATTCTATCCCTAGTCATTTCTGTGATTAAAGGAACAACTAACAAAATGAATTGTCCTCTTTTGTTTGTTTGTTTGTTTTGTTTGTTTGAGTTAGGGGTTAGGAGTGCAAGGGTCTTCAAATCTAGCAAGTTTAAGGCTTGTGGGTTTCAGTTCCCAATTCTGAGCTAGCATGACTGGTGGAGGAATTCTGGGAGTTGAAGTCCACAAGTCTTAAAGCTGTCAAGTTTGAGGACACCTGAGTTAGAGGTTAGGAGGGCAAGGGTCTTCAAACCTGGCAAATTTAAGGCTTGTGGACTTCAATTCCCATTTCTGAGCTAGCATGACTGGTGGAGGAATTCTGGGAATTGAAGTCCACAAGTCTTAAAGCTGCTAAATTTGAAGTTTATAAAAAGTGTACATGGTTTTAAAATGTATACATGATTTTAAAAAGTATACATGGTTGTAAAAAGTATTCTGCTACACTGGTATTTTATTAAACAATATAATACTACACCATTTGGTTCAGAATACTTTTTTCCTTGTCCCCCCCCTCTAAATTCTAGTTGCGTCTTATACACCGGTGCGTCTTATACGCCAAAATATGTTAACTAGACCGGGGTGTCAAACTCAAGGCTCATGGGCAGCATCCGGCCTAAGGGGGCTTAAATCTGGTCTGCAGAGCAGGCTTGGAAATATCAAAGGACTGGCCCGCGGTGACTCTTCCAGCCAAATATTGAATTTTCCTTTAAAAAAACATAGAAATTCAACAAAAATAGACAAACAGAAAAACAAAACAATGTAAAAACACATTAATTACAATAAAGACACATCATACACAATGCCATACATAATGGCAATCAATATAAACCCTTACAATGAAATCATATTTATTTAACAATCTATTAATTATTAGCTATTAGTTGGTGTATCTTGCCAACCATCACAAAAAGAAAAGAGATAAATGTAATAAATTAATTGGTGAAATAAAGTAATTAGAAATGTCCCGACAAAATAAACCAAATGATACAAAAATTACAGAAGAATTTAATATTGTTACCCAAGAGGAGCTCACATAGAATATCACATCAGCAAAACAAAACTATTTTCAATTTGATAACAAGCCAGGTAGGTGGCTAGTTTATAAGCTTAGAAAGGAGCAAGCAGCTAGAATGATAGATGCATTAACAGATAATTTGGGAGTATTTCAATCCAGCATGACAGAGAAAAAGAAAATAATACAAAGATTTTATACATAACTTATTTATTTATTATTTATTTATTTAATTTATTTATTTATATGCCGCCCATTTCTGAAGATTCCCAGGACTTTATAAACAAAGGGGAAACATAGACACGTAAATCAAGGAATATTTGAAAGATGAAAAACTGTCAATCATTTCAGAGGAAGATAAATCTATATTAAATAATAAAATAACAATAACAGAATTAAGAACTGCTATAGATAAACAAAAAAACAAAAAATCCCACCCAGGACCATCAGAGATAAACAACATTTTACAGAACTCTTTGGAACCAATAATGTTGGAGCTATAGTTCTCTTTCTTTCTCTCCCTCCCTCTCTTTATCTCTCTCTTCCTCCCTCCCTCTCTATTTCTCTTTCTTTCTCTCTGTTGCTCTTTCTTTCTCTCCCTTCCTTCCTCTCCTTTTCTCTCTCTCTCTTTCTCTCTCTCTCTTTTCCTCCCTTTCTCTTTTTCTTTCTCTCTCCCTCCTTCCCTCCCTCTCACTCACTCTCTCTCTCTCTCCCTTTCACCTTCCCTTTCTATTTCTCTCTCTTTCTCTCTTCCCTTCTCTCTATTTCTCTCTCCCTCTTTCTTTCTTTCTTTCTTTCTTCCTTTCTCTTTCTTTCTCTTTCTTCCTTCCTCTTTTATCTCTCTCTCTTTCTCTCTCTCTTCCTCCCTCCCTGTCTCTTTCTCTCTCCCTCTCTCTTCGTCCCTCCCCCCCATTGTTTCAGCGAAACTGGGATCAGCAAAAGGGCATTTAAGAGTCTGTTTTAAGGTGGCGCTGCACGCTGTAGCCAAATTGGGAAGAGGGTGGAGGAAAAAAAGGAGGAGTGGTGAAGAAGAAGGGGCTCAGCAGCTAATCCACCCAAGCCTTTCTCAATGAAGGAGCCGGCCAGAAGGACTGACACGGGAAGTGGAGGAAGAAGGGGAACTTCCCGAGCTACCGAGGCATGTTAAAAGCCCAGTCACTTCAGCTTTTTCCAAACGGCTGCCAGCTCTGCCTGCCTCTTCAGGGATATGCCCAGGTCGTATCCAGGAGGATGTCTAGGCCGGTGGGGGCAGTTTGATGGGAGGCTACCCACCCAATGAAGACCAACTGTCGCGCCAGCTATCTCAGCACAGAAATAATAAATAAATAATAAATAAATAAATAAATAAACAAATAAACAAACAAACAAACAAACAAACCCACCCTGTTTTGCCTCAGAGAATTTCAAAATAAAATACTGTACTGTGTGTCTATAACAGTGAGCTCATAATAGGGCAACTCTATCAATATCAAAATGCCACTTAAATAGTTGAGCTAGTTTCAAACTAGATTTTGATTTTCTTTCTCTCTTCCTTACTCCCATTCTTTTTCTTTCTCTTTTCCTTCCTCTCTTTTTTCTATCTGTTTCTCTCTCTTCCTCTCTTCCTCTCTCTCTCCTTCCCTCTCACTCTTTCTCTCTCGGCTTCTGGGCAGGTTTGGAAAACTCTGAGTTGATGATGATTTTTAAGTGAGCGATTGCTCACTGCTCAGCTTAGAGGGAACAAATTATCAAAAAGTGGGACTGTCCTGCCAAAAGCAGGACATCTGGTCATTTTAGCCTAGTAGTGCAAACTCACAGATCGATGTAACAAGTTCTCATAATTTCTGAGATATGTTTTGTACCCCAAAATCGAACCTTTTCTTCCTTTCTTCTCCGATTACCCACAAAGCTGTGTTGACTGTTGATGAAACTGGAGCTGAGGCAGCAGGAGCTACTGCTGCAGAAGGAATTCCTTACTCATCGAGTCCATCATATATATTTAACCATCCTTTTCTATTCTTCATCTTTGATACAAGAGTCAATACTACATTATTTGTGGCCAATATAAGAAACCCAACACAGCCATAAACAATAACAAAACCCCAGAGTATATTGGATTTTGAAAACAGTTTCAAAAATAAAATAATATTGGAACATGAATTTCAATAAAAGAAGGATTTTTGTTTATTCATTTGCAAAGGAAATTTAACAAACCTATTTAGTTCCTGTGTGAGTGCTCATACTAAATGAAATGGTTGGTAAATAGAGAATGGGGGAGTGGTCAGATGGATTGTCTGTAGTCCTCTGTATAGTCTGGAGGACAGAAGGAAAAGGGGGGACATGATCGAAACATTTAAATATATTAAAGGGTTAAATAAGGTCCAGGAGGGAAATGTTTTTAATAGGAAAGTGAACACAAGAACAAGGGGACACAATCTGAAGTTAGTTGGGGGAAAGATCAAAAGCAACATGAGAAAATATTATTTTACTGAAAGAGTAGTAGATCCTTGGAACAAACCTCCAGCAGACGTGGTAGATAAATCCACAGTAACTGAATTTAAACATGCCTGGGATAAACATATATCCATCCTAAGATAAAATATAGAAAATAGTATAAGGGCAGACTAGATGGACCATGAGGTCTTTTTCTGCCGTCAATCTTCTATGTTTCTATGATGATTAAACTAGGTAAAATAATGCCAAAATATAAAAAGATATATTTCGTTTGATAATCAAGATTAACTAAACCAGGGGAGTCAAACTCAAGGCCCATCGACTGCATCCAGCCCACGGGGGCTTAAATCTGGTCTGCAGTGCCAGCCTGGAAATATCAAAGGACTGGTTTGCGGTGACTCTTTCAGACAAAACAGGCCATGAGAGGTGGGAGATGGGGCATTTTCAGCCTCCTCAGCCTACTGCAGCACTCTACCTACCTGTTTTCAGCTGGCAGAGTGCTGCAGGAGGACTGGATTGGATCGGTTATGATTATGTGGTCTTTTTTTTTTTTTTATGAATTTTCCTTTTAAAAAAACATAGAAATTCAACAAAAATAGACAGAGAGAAAAAACAAAACAATATAAAAAACACATTAATTACAATAAAGACACATCATACACAATCAGCTACATATATAATTCCAATCAATACAAACCCTTCGCTGGAACATGAATTACACTGGAACATGAATTTCAAAGAAATACAGTTATTTCCCCTGCAAAAGTTAACAAATCTATTCGATTCCTGTATAAATCATAAAATGAAAACAATAGTTACTTTTTTAAAAATATAATCTTTATTACAAATAAATAAAAGCCCTTCATGGCATTGGACCCGAATATCTCCGAGACCGCCTCCTGCCGCACGAATCCCAGCAACCGATTAGGTCCCACAGAGTGGGCCTTCTCCGGGTCCCGTCAACTAAACAATGTCGGTTGGCAGGCCCCAGGGGAAGAGCCTTCTCTGTGGCGGCCCCTACTCTCTAGAACCAGCTCCCCCCAGAGATTAGAACTGCCCCTACCCTCCTTGCCTTTCGTAAACTCCTTAAAACCCACCTTTGTCGTCAGGCATGGGGGAACTGAAATATCTCCCCTGGGCCTATACAATTTATGTATGGTATGCTTGTATGTATGTCTGCTTAATAATGGGGTTTTTAAAATATCTTAAATTGTAAATTATTAGATTTGTTATAAACTGTTTTTATTGTGTTGCTCTGGAGCTGCTGCCGCTGTTCCCTACAGGAGAGGTGCTGGTGCACCACAATACTGGAGCACCCACTGCTTCTGCCTCTGTGGCTATTGATGTTGCAGAGCCCAGCAGTTAGCTAGAGAGCACTGAGCCTCAGGTTGGGCTCGCCACTCTTCAGCTCTCCCTCCCACCCCACCTCCCTCTCTTGCTCAGGCTAGTCATCCTCCACCTGCCCTCCCACATCCTTCATGGGGGTATGCAGGCATTGGAATCTCTTGCAGGAACTGCCATCAGTTCCTTGGTGTTGTGTCCAGTGACCCTCCTCCGTCTCCAGTTCTCGAGTGAAGCAGGAGGGGGAAGTAACTCTCGCAGGCTGCCTAAGGCTAAGAACCTGCCTTTCCTCCTTCCTTCCCTCTCTGTCAGCAGGAAACTTTTGGCTTCATGAAACATGCAAGAAATCTTTCTCTTTTCCAAACTCCACCAGAAATGAGTCCTCATGAGACTCATCACCCCTGCACAGACTCTGGGATTGAAAGGGGAGAAAGATTTCTTGCATTCAGTGTGCAGTGTAAAGTTGTTGCAGGCTGCTGCAAAATTATCCATACTGGTTTGCATTTCCTGCTCTGATCCAGCATTCAGGGCACAATTGTGAGCAAAGAGGAGGTCATGTAGCACAGTCTCCTTTATCTTGGTGATAGCCTGGAGCAGCGGTCCCCAAACTACGGCCCGCGGGCCGGATGCGGCCCGCTGAGGCGATTTATCCGGCCCGCAGGGAGCACACGAGATTTTATGGATAGATATAATAAGCTCTCGAATCTCCCGTCCATTCACCGCGGAGGATGAGGTGAGGAGGAGACGGTGCAGAGGCAAGGGGTGGGGAGGAAAGCGGGCCTGCAATTGGCCCCTTGCAGG